>NC_064304.1:10926520-11188331 GCF_023373825.1 Bactrocera dorsalis | reverse complement strand
TTTTTATTTTATTTAAGGAACATCTGGTGTAGGCATTCCTTGGCTAAATTTGAAAACTTGGATTTAAATTAGTGTATAATCAACATATCTGAACTATGTATATATATTGGTAACTGATGCATAACTCACAATATGCGTTATTTGGTAACAATGAATAATCCAGAGGAGTTGGTTTATACTGCCGGCTGTCACATACATACATATAGAACCTACTGGTGTTTTTTTTTTTCTTTTTAAAAAAAGGTTTTAAAAAGAATAGTAATGCCAGATGGAAATTCTTAGTTTATTTTAAGCTGACGCGATTTGTTATATACAAAGACTACGGTCATTTTGGAAATTTCATTTTCTGTATCGTTTTAGTGGACTTCCCGCATTTCCTGCGCTGTTTCGGATAAAGAGACGGAATGTCAAAGTCATCGTTATTTTGTTTGCCGCTTTCCGGCTTTCAAGCCTCACTGCTCTCTAAATATCTTTGGGATTATTGCCTTAAATTGTTTTGCTACCTGGTTATCGACACATACATTGTTCTTACTTCCTTATGTTTGTTTTCCTGTGTTTGTAAACTATCTAAGCTACACCGCTTTCTTGATTGGTAAAGAATTCCGCATGGAAAAGTATACTGCAGTATTCCGCGAACACTTGAAGGGACAATAGGAGATTCCAAATGTAGCCAGGTCCTTCTCAACCTGATCTTTCCAACGAAGAAGAGGTCTTCCAATTTCTATGTTTCCCCCGGCGAGTGCAGCGTCGAATACTTTCAGAGCTTTCGTATTTTCATTCATTCGCACGACATGACCTTTTAATCCGCTGAACTATGCCGTAGCGTCGACCCATCAGATGCTGTCATCGTCCATGCTTCTGCACCCGGAGTAGATTGAAGAAGTCGCACGTTAGGGAGACGCCTTGATTGAAACCTCGATTGGTATCGAACAGTTAGGTGAGGTCCTTCCAGATCCTAATGGGGTTTTTAATTGCTGAACTTTAGTTTACAAAGCCGTATTAGTTAGTAGTTCTTAGGGATACTAAATTCAGATATAGCAGCATAAAGGGGTCTCCTTTCGTGTTGTCAAAAGCAGTTTTGAAATCGACGAAAAGGTGATGTCTGTCGATCATCTTTCAAGGGTCTTTTCCAAGATTTGGCGCATGGTGAATATCAGTTCAGTTGTTGATTTTCGAGGCCTGAAGCCACTCTGATTAGGCCCAATAAGTTTTTTGACTGTGGGTCAAGAAATAATTCTAACTCATTTTTGTATGGATTAAAATAAACTTTTATTTTTTAGTTTCATTTATACATTTTTTCTTCACTTTCCAATTTATTTCTTCTCTAAATTCATTCATTATACCCAAGTGTTCATTCCAACATTGTAATAAAACTGTGAACGCATTTCGCTCAATTAACGCACACACCAACACTCGCCAAACCAGACATTGCAAATAGCACCGACACACAAGCAGCCAGCAACACAAAAATTGAATGAGGAATGAAGGATGTGTGCCATGTGGCTGGCTGCTGTGGCACATACGACACACACTCATCGACACACACACACACACCTATATATTTATGCACTTACCTGCATGCTGACATTTGGGCAAATGAGTGCACACTGCAGAGTGCCGCTCGAAAGAGTTACTGTAAATACGAGTGCAGTGGCAAAAGCACAGGTGACATTTCTGGTTTTTGGCTATGTGGTTAAGCTAACTGCTGTTGCCGCCACAGGCCATAGAAGAGTCAAGGATGTGTTGCACTTTGTGGTGGTAATTACTGTTTGACAGATGAACAGGTTTTTGGTGTTGTACAGAGCAACGAGAATTTCAGAAATGAAAGGTAATTGCGTTGCCGGGTTGGGCCACATGAAGTGCCAGTTCGACACACACTTATATTTCAGTTATGCGAGAGGCGGTGATAGGTGCAGCGGCAGTTTCTTTTACGAAAAATTACAAAAATTGATGAATAAAACTTTGCAGAGATTCTACTTACACACATTTATTTAACTTTTTTTTTTAAATTTAGTCAGTTACTTAATATATGATACTGCTATGTCTAACTCTTCTGCGTCTAATATTAGTCACACTTGTTGCTTGTATTTTGAAGAAAAATACTTTATCTCCGTAAATAAATTTACCGAAAGTATTAAGTTATTTGTTGCTCGCCCCCATAAACGTCCTGCTTTGCCACTTCCTTATTTGTGCGCATTTCCGCTGCTCCTTTCGCTTATTGCTCGTTGTAGTTGTTTATTTATCTCTAAAACGCATAATCGTGCATAAAATGGCATGTAGGATAATCACTAATAATCAGTGGCATAAATTGCTTTCTATGTTTGCGCACATATGAGAAATTATGAGCTTGCCGGATTTTTCGCTCTGCTCGTGCTTCTTATAAATGATTAACTGAACGCATGGCACAGTTACTAAAGAAATTGTGACAGAAATAGTTGTTGAATGCTGTGCTGAGCAATAATATAATAATAATTATTTCAATATATAACCATTAATATTTTCCATATACAAAAATCAGAAAATGGCGTATACTGTAGGCAGTTATATCTTGATAATATGCCTTTGAAATGCTACCTTGCGATACTAGAGTTTTGTCGTTTTGGCTAAAAGGACAATTTTAGGATTCAAAATACAATCTATATTATTTCTAGTAGTAATCTCCCTGAATAATAGATATAGCATTTTTGCTCCAACGATCTGGGGATCCCATCTCTTAAGTGAGAATCCGAAAGATCTGAATGCAATAGCCGCTTCAATAGCGTTAATGAGCACAGGTGGGTCATCGCAAGTTGATAAACCATGTTCTTTAATCGTAATTCTAATTTTTGCTCGGTGAGTTATGAAACAAAGCTCCATCATTTCCCGCTGGAGTCCAATCAGTCATTGTTTTCAATATATGAAACTTCATTTCTGATACGTAAATCTGACACATGATTTCTTTTAAATCTTCTCGCAGTAACGCTATTATACATATTAAAATATTGCCACACCAGTTCTATTTGACTCGCTTATTGGTTGCGAATGTCGTTTTCTACTATTCCAGGCTAAGCCACAATTTTTTGGGTTTGTATATAGAGTTTCTTTGTGAAGAAATGCTTTTAATATGGATTCCTATGATGATTGATGGGAGTAATAAGACATTTAATTCTCCTCTATGGACTGACGGAAACCTAATCTGCTTCGCTAACAGCTTTCCAGTTCTCAGTGGACTGGCACATATGTAAATATCGTCAAATTTTCCACCGTAAAACTACCTCCAATACTGCTATACTGCAATAAAAAAATACTTAATAATACTAATCTTAAAGTACTCTTAACACTTCACACTAATGTCGTGCTAGAATCTGTATAGGCAGTAACGGCTAAAGCACCCACGTACAGTTAGTATTTGTGTTAGGTAAAAATTCAGGTTTACATGTAGTCTGTCTATGCACGAATGGATATCCTTTATCAGTCTGTGGGCCTACCGCTCTCCGTGTGAGGTTTCCTATCGCTGGTTATCGCTATTGTTAAGCGTTAAGCGTTTAACTCTCTCTTCTCTTTTGGCACCTATAAACGGCTCTGATAACTTGTATACCTGCTCGTATTCATCAGCCTGGCTGTCAGTGAGCATTATACTGGCTATTACTCCCGCACGATCGCTTGATATTGATATCGGAAACTGATAACTCTTAGTGCCGACAACCAGTGCACTGTGCTTACAATTGCATACAATTTAATGCCTAGCGCCTGGATCCATATTGAACCGCATATAATCGTGGCTTATCTCGTTACCTTTCCGAGTAAAAGTGGGTATTAAACCCAGTGTGTGGTCTTAACTACCACTTGCTATTCTCAAATTAAATTTTTTGACAGTCACTGTATTTTATTTAGTATATTTAGCAATCATTTAACATTCCTATACTATATTTGGTAGATATTTTGATTTGAGTATGTAATCTGTGTGCGCAATTTATTTGTCAACATTATCAAGATTTTAATCAACTTTACTGTTTCCGTAACTGTTTGCAGTGTATCACACATACGCAGCTCAACTCACTGGCAGCAACACTCACACTAAGAAGAGCACGCTGTGCATCGCAGCTGGTTTAATTTTAAGCAACAACTGTTGCACTGCCTTACAGCTGCAGTTAAGAGAGTGTGCGGTGTGGGGTGGGGCTAAAGCAGTGGAAGATACTATATGTGCGTGGATGTGTATGCATGTATGCACAATCACTTTTCGAATGCAAATTCACATAAAAACTCAACACATTGCAGGCAATCATAGCATAAAAGCTGCAATCCATATATACATAACAGATATGTAGGTATGAGTGGGTGTGGTATAAACATATAGCAGTACTTGTTCATGTATATGTATGTGAGTAAGCATTAAGGTGGGTGCAAAATATCGATTGTTTTTTCAGTAGACAAAGACCTCGAAATTGTTTTCGCCAAGTGTAAGCTCTAAAATTGATAGGAAGGCCCTCCTCTTTTAAATTTCCAAGTTTTTCTTTATTATTGGATTATAAAATTCTAGCTCAATATATACTTGTATGTATAATATATTCGGAAAGAAGTTTTGAGCTGTCTATCAATCAAATTTTTCAATTTTAAAGTCTGAAAAAACCGAATATTTTTGACCCACCCTAATAAGCATACAATTATACTCGAGAACGAATGCAAATTTATTGCCTGCATATCCATGTATGCGTCTCGAGTGTTTTTGTTTTTATTTCACATGTTTCGTAGTCTGCCATACTCAACCATACACCTTATTTTGCATTTGTATCAACAACCTCATCATCAGCAGCAACATCAGCATTCGGTTCATCATCATCCTCACAGCCGTCGAATGGGTTACGCATGAGCAGTGCCAGGCATCAGCAGGCGAATGAGCGAGTTGAGTTTAGCAGCGCATTTACATATGAAATCTGCAATTACTTGAATGTATTTACGTTTCCCAACTTACTTTGCAATTTGCATCATCATTCAGAGTTTGTGCGGAAATTCACAACATATAAATTGCAATGAGCCAGTGCGTTAACACATACATGCATGCATATGTAGTTTAGTGAAAATGCGTACGAAAATGCGTTTAAAAACGTGTGTGTGTGTGTGTAACTGCATTTGTCTGTATGCTTTTCAAGTTTTCTCTTTCCGTTTGGCATTTGTGAAGCATAAAAATTGGTTAAATAAATTAACGTCGCAGCAGCCTGTGCACTTGAGGCAAAGGCAAAAACTAAATTTTTTTATTTTTAATTTTAATTTTTGTTTTTATGTTTTCGTTAGAAGCACACATGTGAGTGTGTAAGTAAATTGAAGTGCATGCATTTTGTTTTGATTTAATCTGCTTGTGCGCACTTTTGTTGAGTTATCATTTGCATTACTGCCGGTTTGATACACATATTCTTTAAAGTAATATATAGTCTGCTATTAAATTATATAATTTGTTCGTGATACTTTAAATTCAAGTTCATGTATTGCATATATTAGACTTTTTGGAAAGTACTAACCAGTTCTCTGACTCAACTACTGTAATTTAAATGAGTTTATACGTAAATTTAACGCATATGATTCATTAAATTAGTCTTGAACTAAAATTAGAAATCCCAAATGTATGCTTCAATACACACAAAGGTAGTTAAAGAACTTAATTGTTGTCCACACCTAATATGATTTTTAAAAAGTTAAAGTTGTTGCATTTAATCATGGTCTCTTCCTCCAGTAAAGAAGCATTGTACAGAGAAAAATCCCAACCAATATAAAAATTGATTGAGAAAAATAGCAAAAACGTATAGTAAGACCCAAGAAATAGTAAAATGCCATCCTCAAATGTTAGAAAATGCCTTAAATTATGGAAATTGAAATGAAACTCATGGACAAAAGCGCAAAACACCCACTGCAGACGATCGCAATATGGTACACTGCTGCAAAATTAATCTCTCTATATCAGCCAGGAGCATCCGTAACGTACTAAATTTGTCAGTTAATACTCAAACTGTTCGTAACTGTTTGTCGCAGGGCAAATTATTTGGCAGAAGTCTACGAAAAGTAACGCTACTCAAATAGAAAACACGCGGAAGCCCGCATAAAATTCGCAAAAGTGCATAGCTCCTAACCTGTGGCTAAATAGCGCAACATATTGTGGTCAGACGAAACCAAAGTTGAGTTATTTGGTACTAAAGATTCTATGAACTTTGTCCGACGTCCCCCTAACTTACAATATAATCACCGGTTCACAACAAAACCCGTTAAACATGGCGTCCCCAAAGTCATGGTATCTTCTTCTTTACTGGCGTAGATACCGCTTACGCGATTATAGCCGAGTTATCAACAGCGCGCCAGTCGTTACTTCTTTTCGCTACGTGGCGCCAATTGAATTTTTCAAGCGAAGCCAGGTCCTTCTTCACCGGTTCTACCAACGAAGTGGAGGTCTTCCTCTTCTTCTGCTTTCCCCGACGGATACTGCGTCGAATATTTTCAGAGCTGGAGTGTTTTCGTCCATTCTGACAGCATGACCTAGCCATCGTAGCCGCTGTCTTTTAATTCGCTGAACTATGTCAATGTCGTCGTATATCTCATACAGCTCTTCGTTCCATCGAATGCGATATTCACCGTAGCCAACACGTAAAGGACCATAAATCTTTCGCAGAACTTTTCTCTCGAAAACTCGCAACGTCGACTCATCGGTTGCTGTCATCGTCCATACCACAACACCATATAGCAGGAAGGGGATGAGGAGTGACTTATAGAATTTGGTTTTTGTACGTCGAGAGAGGAATTTATTTCTCAATTGCCTACTCAGTCCGGAGTAGCACCTGTTGACAAGAGTTATCCTGCATTGGATTTCAAGGCTGACATTGTTGGTGGTGTTTATACTGATTCTTAAATAGACGAAATTATCTACAACTTCAAGGTTATGACTGGTCCTGGGTAAATACTAATAGATCTTTAGTAAATTAAGTACATTTTGCAAAACTTTTGAAGATCATTTTTCCCAATAAAAATCAAAAGATTAGTTTTCATCTTGTGGTGTGATATATGAATGGATGCATAATTATGGCTTAATATTCCATTAGGGTGCGTATTTTCAACTGTTTTGCAATTGCATGCACACATTCGCGAATGTCGTGTATATATGTATGTGTGCGTTGTTAAAGCTGTGTTTGCACTCAAACACGCTCGACAGCTCATTGTAATATGTAAATGAGTGGCACCCCGTCGTGTTGTTGAGCGCTCGAGATGGCGGGTAGTTCATTGTGAAAAATACACGCAGCGTGTAAGCTTCATGAGGACACGTGATACCGAAATAAATATTATCGCTTCGCACACAGACGTTCAGGTAAGATGGTACAATAGGTAAACTATGTGCGTGTGGCATGCTATTAAGTGTTTTAAGTAAGTTGCAAATACAAAAAAAATATTTAAAGGGTATTTTAAAACGCGAAAATTGTAAAAAGTTATAAAAACGATTATTAAAATAAAAAAAAATATCAAAAAATAACAAGAAAAATAAATCAGACGTGACCAGTTGTGAATAAGGCGTTGACTCGACATACCCAATGGGGCGTTAGCGGCGTAGAAATAGACGGAAATGAAAATATTTCCGGTGCCGTCACGGAATCCCCCATTCTTCCAACCACAGCAATCACAATAACATAATTACTGTGCTTAGGTCGCAACGGGCATTAGAGTGGACACACGAAACGCCCTAATAAAATAACAAAACGCACTTCGTTTAATTCATTCGCCACTCGACCGCATCGCTTCGTTCACACTGACTAACTGAATAATTGAAGTTAATTTGAATGCTTTTTTACGACTGTTATTAGCGGGAATTTGTGAAAATTCGAAACATTAAGATAACAAAATCACTTCAAGCAGCTTTTTCCGCTATAAATAAGAGCACGAGGCGACAATAAAACCGGCCAAAAGAAAAGAAAAAACGGTAAGAAATAGCAGTGAAATTCAAGAACTAGAAATAAACTCCCCCAACGCGTAAGAAAAGCGGACCAAACCACTGGCAGCGCAAACAATACCAACGAGAGACAGTGCGCAAACTGGGGCTCATCAGCGACCTCTGGGGTGTACAATTGCACTGTCACAACGCCACGACATTCCTGTGGTTTATCGTCTCGCAGGAAATAGGAGACGTAGGTATGCGCTGCTGCTCTATGCCACGCGACCTCTCGACGACCTCTCACTGTGTGTGTAACAAAAGCCTGCAAAGCTTACCAACAGCAAACTTGCAGCTAAAGCAGGCGTGTGGGCTGCTCCAGTGCCCCCTCATTCAATTACTTTGCTACTTTTCAAGCGCTTAATACCTACGCGCTACGCCTGCATTTACCAGCTCATGCATATTTATTAAAATATTTCATTAAAAATTGACTTTAAACACCCGCTACCATCGTTGCGTTGCGTGCTGATGATGAAGCAACTTTTCTAATATATTCCCAGCAGCAACAAATGATTTGCTTGTGATTAGCGCGCATAAAAGCGCCACATTAACCGAAGCGCGTGAGGGAGGCGATACGCAAGAACTACAAGAGGCTGGCATAAAAATAAGCCAGTTGGTGGTTATGTGGTAGTGAAAAGTCAAAAATAAATTGCGAATTGTTTCTTCGTCTATGATAAATATTCTAAAATTCTATGCATATTTTTTAAATAATTTAAACATATAATAATATACAAATGTCTTTAAGTTTTAGAAGTTTCTTAAATATAGAAAAATATTTCGTTTGGCTGATTAATTTTTTTTCTACTTGGTTGTTAGACATCATTCGAAATCATTTGTTGTTTCTGAAACTACTGATGCTGTGTCCAAACTGATATTGCAAGATCGTCACGTGACCTACTTAGATACAACGATAAGCATTAGTGGGACCAGCATTCAATATTATTCTTCTTAATTAGCCGATATCATCGGCGTAAGCCAGCAACTGTACACTCGTATAGAAGATTGTACCTTCTATATTCAGTTGTGGAGCTTGAATTATTTTCTCTATAGCATTAGATTGAAAAACTTGCACGATAGGTCTGAAACCTCGTCTGATATCGATCGGCTCGGAGAGGTCCTTCCCCATCCTGACGGAACTTTAAGTATTGCTCAATGGCAGTAATAGTTTCACGGGGAATAAAGGCAACTCCTTTTTCTGCTGTCAAAAGCAGCTTTAAAATCGACAAAGTGGTGTTGTGTTTCGATCTCCCTTTCACAGAGCTTTTCCAAGATTTGGCGCATGATGAAAGTCTGGTCGATAGTAGATTTTCCAGGTTTATTGGGCAGACCATACATAGGCTCCAATTGTCAGGCATGCTTTCATCTGACCATATCTTGCAAAGAGCTGATGCATACTCCTTTTCAGTTCCGATCTAATTGCTATTCGAACTTCTTCCTGGTCGAGCAACGGAACGTCTGCTCCATTGCCATCGATTGCAGAATCGGGTTCATCAACTGTTTCTGTTCTGCTTTTACTGCTATTTGTCGGACTGGAGAAGTCTTTGCTCCATACTTTAAGTATGCTCTAGGCATCAGTCACTAATCATTCGGAGGTTTTACAAGAGTATGCTTCTGTCTCCTTCTGTTAGTAGCCGCATCTTTAGTAGAATTTTCAAGCATCACTCTTGTCGGCCAGCTTGTAAAGCTCTTCAATATTACATGAACATTTTATTAAAAAAAAATTGTATTAACGTAGGCTCCCACACAATTTGTCGATCGCTCAAAAAATTGCTCGTGTTGATTGGTCGAGAGGAATGCTAAAAAAAATGCGATAACGGTGTTTGGAAAAACGTCTATGACATAGAGACAGGTGATGAATCGTGGAATTACGCGTAAGAATCCGAGAGTAAACAGTAGTCGGTTGTAAGGGTGTTTCATGAGGACCCTAATCTAACAAAAGTTGTTCACGTTCGAAGCACTTCCAAGCAAATAGTTGTCTATTTCTTTTTTTTGAAAAATTGGACACGTGGCAACCTGAGCATATAATAAGGCAGAACACTAAATTCCAAGTACATAACTATTTCTTTGCCAGTAGTCTTTCAAGCAATCAAAAAAACCATCCGCCGAAGACGGATTACTCACAACCAACGAACTTCCCTTCGACAGAAGTTTTGAGCGCTCAAAACTACGATTTGATTAGTCATCCACCTTAAAATTCGGACTTGGTATCGAATAACTTTTTATTCCCCTAGAAAAAAAAATTTACTAGAGATGTCAATATTTTTCGACTTCTGAAGAGGCCATTGATGCGTTGAGGACGCGTGTTTTGGAGATACCTCAAACGGAATGACAAAAGTTCCTTGACATTTGGTTCAAAGGCATGCGAAAGTGCATAGATCTTAATGAAGATTACCATAAGCTGTTTTCGATTGTTAATATTTGTTTTTGTTCGCTATTTGCAAAATAAAAAATTTAACTCTTGGAGCCATATTTCTACCATTAGTAGATATAGAGGTATGAATTTTTCTTTCCAATATTAAGGAAAAATAAAAAACTGAAAAAAAGGAAATTCTTTCTGATGAAGTTCAATGCTTGAAGAGAATATTTTAACCTAGTATGTATATATAGATATGTTGTATATATGTTTGTCCATAGGGTCCTCGTGAAATATATGGCCTAACCTTTTGGGTGCAGGGCTGAATAAATTTTCTGGATCTATAATTTTAATGCTCCATTCATGGTTTCACTCTTAGCCGTGCAATGCCATAAAAAACCTTATTTACTTGGCTGTAATTAATGGAAATTTGCAAGAAAAGACTACAAAGAATACAATATGTGCTAAAAAAATATTAACAATAATTGAAATAAAAAAATAATAATATTTTATTTTCACTCTACAAATAAGCGTAGAAATTAATTAAAATTATAAGCCTACCAATATAGATATCAATATTTGTTTTTGGCAAACAATTGAATAAATTATATAAGCAATTGTAGCAAACAAAAGTTTAACAGTATTTGTTGTTGCTATTCTCTACGCCTTATCTAAAAAAAACGTTTAATATAGCTGTGATTATTTATTCATATGCATGTGTGTGTATGCATCGCTATTTTAACGCAGTTTATAGCTTAACATTTTTGAGCCGCTACAACTTCAATGCTACCGAAAATCCCGTAAAATCTCTAGCCAGGCTACAAACTGAGGCTGCCTTGCAAAATAATTACTTTAAATTTCGTTTGCTTTCCAATTAAGTTACAGCACGCGCTTCTCAGCCGCTTCCATATTTTTTGCTCTTCGTCAAATTATGTTTCACCGCTACTTTTAGCTCTAAACACCCGCCACTTTAACTTATTTAGCACTTTAAATTGCTTCTGGAATTTTTGTCGCTTCAACACATTTTTTTTTATATTTTTTCAACTTAAACATAATTTTTCTACATTTTTTCTGCCGCTCATACTTACTTTTGTGCGTGTGTGAGAGTGAGTGTGGGCATTTTTTAGCATAGCCATTAGGCGCAACATAAAATTATAAACACGCAAGCTTAGCAAAACACAAAGTAACTAATAAAGGACAGAAAAAACTGCGAGAAAAGTTGTGGACGACAACAACAAAAAAGCGCAAACAGTAGCAATTTGTGTGAGTGACCGTTGGTAGCCCGCAGTGGCAGACTTTGACCAGACTGGTAGGCAGGGAGGGAGCTGTTTATATCGAGTTGGCACGCCAGCAGCCAGACATTTCAGCGAATCGGCACGTAAGAGGAGTGACTTTATTTTCAGACAACGAGAAAAAAGCCTTAACTGCATATTTACTAGAAGTGCGTGTCGTGTCGTTCGTAGAGAAGACTGTTTTCTTTTAAGGTTGAGTATACTGGACATTTACAGCGTTTGATAGCTTAACAGTTATGTATGTGCATGTTTTTTGGCGATGTTTGACGGTGACAAGGTTTCGTATAAATTTTAGAAACTTTTCTTACATAATACATATACAGAAAAGCTGTCGGTATGATCTTCAGCCAAAATAAACAAGAACAAGAGACAATTTTAACTTTGTTTGCAGCGATGCTATAATACCCTTCATAGGTGCATTTTTATGGCATATAAGACTACAAAAGGTTCTTTATCTTCAAATTGAAACCTTTATGTTGCAATAAATAGTTAATTTGATCATTCAGTGGATATGGTAGCTATATGCTACAGTAGTCCGATCTGAACAAAAAATTGGGAGATGTAGCGCTCTCTGGGGCAAACTTTGTCAAGATATCTACCCAAATAACAAAGTTTTCCAGACGAGATCTTGATTTTCATGAGTCAGTTTGTAGGACAGCTATGTGCTAAAGAAGTCCGTAATTGGCGGTTCAAACAAATGAACCATTTTTAGAAAGAGGTGCAAAATTTTAGAACGATATATCGAAGACTGATGGAGACAGTGGTATACAGAACGGCCAGGACGTAAAAGCTAGACAGAGCTAAACAGTCCTAGTAAGCAGTCCTAGTATTGTAATCCGCCAACTAATAACTTTATTTTTTAAGTTTGACATTTTTGATGTTACATTAACGACTCAACACGTTTTGACCAGTAGTGCTTTTAGAGTTGTTGTAGTAACTTTAAATATTCATCTCGAAAAAAATGGAATAAAATCGTAAACATTTCGCGTGAATATTTTTTAAAACTTTCGCAAACTCTGAAAAAACAGTGTATCCATGAACTTAAGACTTTAAAAATCAGTATTGTTCGGGAAAACTATTGACGCTGTGTGCAAACTGATAAAGCCAGATCATCATGTGGCATATAAATTGTTCTCACTTAAGAACTGAAGGCATTACACCACCGTCACACGGTGAATTTGCTGATTTTGTTTTTAGAACATTTTGAAAACGATAACGATATTTTTAAGAAAATCATGTTCTCCTCCGACGGGAGCACTTTCATCTGTATGGTGCGGTAAGTAAAACAAAACTGACCATTACTGGAAGCTGGTGACACCGTTACTGTCAGCGGAAACCAGTGTACACCGGTGATAATAATGGCTGCAATTGGAAGATGCTGTTCATGACAAGATTTGGTTCCAAAAACTGCTACGTGCCACACAGCATATGCAACAACCGAATTATTGCGATTATAGTTTGGAGATTCGTTTATTTCAAGAAATTATGATTTAACACCATTAGACTCTTCCTTGTGGAGTTATTTGAAGTCATTGGTTTTTACCAATAAACCAGATTCCCCTCAAGCTTAGAAGTCAATATGGAGCGTGTTATTTTTGACATACAATTTGATTTATTGAGAAAAGTACTCGAAAATTTGGTTTATCGATTTCGTTCCTGCAAAAAAAAGTCGTGGAAGCCATTTGAGTGATTTGTATAAGAGGAATGATTCCTTTTGTGCCTGGTTATAAAGCTCATGACAAACTTAATGTACTCTGCTTCGGTGTAAAAGTGTCCAAAGAAAATGGATTATGGATACCTAATCATTTAAGGGGTTATATGGGTTTACTGTTTCAAAAAACCGATTTTTTTATTGTGAAGTAGCGTCGCTATGGGCGAGCGTAAAATATTTTTTTCCAAAAATTTAGAATTTCTTTGTTAATAGTGTAGGTGTGTAACGATTAAAAATTCTAATAAAATATTTAATTTTTTTATATGAAAAAAAAATTGCTCAAAAACGGCTGTTTTTTATCCGAGGGAGCCCATGAGGATAAGATTCTGGCAATAATGCGATTCGCTTGAATTGTTTCTTCTTATTCTTTCAATTAAAAGAGAAGCAAATAAAAACTTCCCTATTCAAATTGATGATGTACCTTAAATACAACTGTTATTCATCAATCTATATTTAATATATATTATTTAAATATAGAACTGTTATTCATCATTACTATTTTTGGCAAATTGTCGCAACAGGCTTCTGACAGCGTCAGTAATAATCAACCTACGAGGAAAACAACCTGCAAAATGAAAGAACACGACATATCCGGTCGTGGCTGCTGCTCAACAGGGCGTTGAAAACATAAAAATACATGTGGGTATATTTAGTTAAGAGAAGAGAGTGTCACAAAAAATTAGTTACGTCTCACACATTTCGAAAATATTTATAAATGAATGAAGACAGCAACACGAAAATAATATAAATGCGCTTATTTATGCCAGACATCTATAAGTTATTCTGCGACACGTATGGGTTCGAACAAAAAAAAAAAAACGGAAAACTGCCGTTATGGAAACTGTGTGAAAGAGCGGGTAAAGGGGTAAACGAATTGTGTTGTTATTTTGCGCAAACAAATGTGCGAATATTCATTTTTAGACAGAAATATAAATATGTAAACAACTTTTTGGCAGTAAACACCTACTTATGTAACACACAAGTAAAGTTTATTCACACAGTAATTGCTTGTGTGTCGCACTTGCCACCAGCTATTGCTGCGAATGTCTGGATGAAGCTGCGTGCTGTTAATCGCATTCAATTGTGGACCAACAAATGTCAATGCCGACGGCTCCTATAAGTATGCTACAAATTGTTGATTGAGCCTTAACGTTAGGGTGGATAGTTTTTTTGGCGAGAGTATAAAATATATAAAAAGAAATTTTGAAAGTTAACAATAATATTTTTTTAGAGAAAATAACTTATTTGTGACGCTGTGCATTGTCTTGAGGAAACATCACTTTATTTTTCTTCAAATGTGGCTGATTTTCGATGGTTTCGTCCTAACGCTAACATCGCTGATGATGGTGTTTTCTAAAGTAGTTCAAGGTAGTTAATACAAATTCCTTGCCCATCCTAAAATACGAGTACATACGCCATAAATTTGGCAGAAGACTGCGTTTTTTCACGCTTTGGAGCAGGTTCATCGTGTGCAATCCACTGGAATGGCTGTTGACTGGACTTCAGAGTGAAATGATGGAGCCATGCCATTGTCTATTGTCACATATCAACGACAAAACTCTGGTTTATTACGCTTGAACATCTCCAAATACTGCGCCGAATTATTAGCTCGTCTTTTTTTATTAGTCAAAAGTGAGCTTTCTCGGCACCAAATTTGCCAAGAGCTTTCTCAAACCCGAATTTTTGGTAAGGATTTGATTTACACGTTCAGCTGATATCCTTAGAGTGCCTGCTATCTCAAACAACTTTCCTTTATGGTCGTCCAAATTATTTAGGGGATTTTTTGATGTTTTTCTAGTTAAAATTTTTTTTAGGCGTCCACTGCGTTCATCGTCTTCGGTGCTCATTTCACCACGTTTAAGCTAAATGGTTCCTGGGACTGTCCGGAAACGCATCACCATGCTACATTTTTGCTTTAACTGTATTCTTTCCCCTTGAAAGTTCAATATTTTTTCACCAAGCGAAATTCCATTCTGTCCATTTTTGCACTACAACAAAATTTGCTTCACTCAAATTATATAACTCACACACTAATGATCCGACAGCTGTCAAATTTATACACATGACATTTGAAAGTTAGGGCTAACTAAAATTATGGATTTATGGCCATCTATGTGTCAGGCCCACCCTTTTCAATTGACCTGTTGAATGCAATTAAGTATTTAGTACATTAAAAATAACTTCGCGGTTTCTGTTTTCGCTTAAAAGACTACTGTAGAATAAAGATTGTCTACATTTGGGAGCAATGGCTTAAAAATGTGGTCTCAAATATAGAGAAGGCAAGTAATTTTATGGACAAATAAAAATATTAAATATTTGTTCATTACTGTAATGTACAATAAACAATTTAATTTTCACTTAGATGATTATATAAGTACAATATTTAGGAAAAAATTACTCAATATTTTTTAAAAATATTTTCTGCATTTAAGGATACACATTTAGCTTAATATATGTCATAAATTCACAGCTCTTTTACATTCCTAACCCTTCGTATAAAGTTATCAACTGACTTACCTGACAAATAATTTCCGCCATGCATATTTACATACGAGTTTATCACTTTGCAGCATTTCACTTTCATTGCACTGTAAAAGTTAAAACTTTTATTAACCCACAACTTTCTACACATTTCCCGGTTCTGCTTAATAGATACAAATTGAGTTCGTAATCCCTTGCGCTGACCAGTTGACACATTTTTGCTGTAATATGATGCGGCGCTTTGCTGACCTACAAAAAATGGAGAACAAACGAAAAAACTCAGCAAAGTTAAATGATAGAAAACAGAAATTGGTAAATCCTTCAATGATGCTGAGTGTGTATGTGTGTTACAACTGCCACACGGCTGTGCCATATGTGCGTATGTGCGATGGGTTAAAAATAATTTCGTGTTTGACAAGCTGATAACATGCACACACAGTACAGGGTAGGCCATTTAAAGTTTGACCCATCTGGCAACGCTGTAACTTTTAACAGCGCTGACAAATCGGCTAATGTCATAACCGCGTTAGAAGCGTCATTCGAAGACAATTTATACCATGGAACAGTACACTCCAAAAGAACGCGCTGAAATTGTTCAGCTTTATATTCAAAATAACTTTTCAATTGTGTTTACTCAACGTTCGTTTCGCAAAAAAAATAAGTGAAAAGTGCTCCAGTTAAGAACACAATTAAGTCTTTATACGCAAAATTTGTGAACACCGGTAATTCTCAGTAATGCCAGTACATGCATCCAGACAACGCACAGACGTTCTGATGAAAATATCGAAGCTGTACGAGCAGTATTGAGAGAACTCCATCGACATCGAGTTATCGCCGCTCTCAGGAATTGACATCTCTCGCACCACTCTCCGACGCATAATATAACGATTTGAAGATGTTTATCCAATATAAATTCAAATGGCACAAAAAAACTAAACCCAGCTGATTATCCGCGACGCCTTAATTTTGGCAAATGGGCCATCAGCGATTGATATCGAAAAATGGTGATGTTGACTGGCCACCGAGATCGACACCAGATTTGACGCCACCAGACTTTTATTTGTGGGTTATTTGAAAATCCAAGGTATACGCTAATAAGCCAAAGACCTTAGCTCAACTGAAAGCCAACATTCGACGTGAAAACAGCCGCCATATCATCCGAAACATTGGCCAAAGTCATTGGAAAATGTCGAAAAAGAGTGCATTTAGCTGTCAAAGCTAAAGGTGCCCATTTACGCGATCTAATTTTTAAATATTAGCTGAAACAAATCCCTTGGACCAAAATAAATTATTTTTGAAATGAACAAAAAAACATTGTTTTCTTTTGTTCTTTTTTTTTTTAGAAACCAAATGGGTCAACTTTAAAATGGCCTACCCTGTATATGTGTGTGATGATTTTCAATGTCATTGCAATCAGAACTTTACATGGCAAACACACATCGCAGTTTTATTTGTTTGCGAGTGTACTTTGTATAAAGGCCCTGCAGGAAATTAATTTTATTTAATATGTAACCTAAATTCGTAAAAGTGTCAGTATTTTTGTAAAGGTGTTAGGAAAAAAATGAAACTTAATATTGTGATAAAATAATTTTGTAGTAATTTATTGAAAATTGCGCTAAAAACAAAGAAGTTGCAGCGAAGCTGTAATATGCATTATAAATATAAATAATTTTTTTAAAAAACTTGGTTTCGTCAAAAAAAGTATAAATATAAGTATAAAATAATTCGAAAATATACAAAAAATTAATCAAGTATTCAAAATTTCCCTCTTAATTTGGTATTTCGAGATTTAAGACTTAACGAAATGTAAACACAAGCCAGGCCACAGAATTGCTCGAACGAGTCATTGAAAGTTGGATTTAACGGATAGACCATCTGAGACGTAGCCGCCACCAACATTTCAAAGAGATAACTTCAAAATTTTAATGCCAAAGAATGTTCTTTCGAATGATAATAAACATTCTCATTAAATTTTAAGTTTCTGCGCAGAGAACTTCGAAATGGATGGCCCCTACTCAGAATTGTGCATATGGTCTGATACTGGTTTTGTTCCGTTCATTTTTTTGTCAAAGATGGAGCACGCTCTGGAAGACGAAATTGTCAAAAATAGTGATATGAAAATAGAAGCCATCGAGTCCTACGTTACGTAAGCGCTATTTTGATTGCAGAAAACCCTGCTTAGAATCGTTAAAATAATGCTGAATATAAAAAGAAGATCCAGGTAAGGAATGCGCACAGTGGCACCGCTCATACATTTCTTGGAAAAAAATAGAAGGAGTGGTCGATACAACAATGAAACTTTGCAGAAACACTTCTCTGGACTAAATTAAATTAAGAAATTTATTGAAAAAATCTTGTAAAACCGCCCACTGCCACACCCACCTCCCATATAACAGCAATTGCCAAAATTTTTTATTTTTGGACCTAGGAACTTGAAATTCGAGACACTTCTTAATATGAGCTCCTCCTGATGAAAAAAAAAAATTAAACTTAACGCAAAGTGACGTTATTTATACCTTACCTTGATAAAAACCAATATAATATGCAATGTTTTATTGAATATGTAACAGGCGAAAAATTGTATTAGTTTTTATTTGTAATATTATGCAAGCACCATATCTTTAACAATGGGATCTAGTTTCTAAGGAAATTTTGTTCGAATGCGCCTTAAGCTACTTATGTAAGGATCCGAAGTTATAAGAAGTCTGTTGATCAGTATTTGTGGAAAATTCGATCACACTTTCTCGAAAAACATCAATCGATACTTCCTGTAGTCTTTGTTTTCTGGCTTCCTCGGCTTCCTCTGAAAAGCATTCCTATTGGTAATACGGCAGCATCCACTATATCCTTACCATGCATTAGTACTTCGTGCAACAGTAACAGGCATAATAAAACCAACTACAATTTTGTACGAACAGTTTCGCAGTGTCCCGACGTATATAATTTAAATTTGTCACTATCAATTTTTTCGCCACATGTAATTATTTGAAGGAATTATCCTGAATCGATCGATAAGTTCTTCATTGACGCCAGTAATATCCGCAACCATTTGTGGTTTCAAAAAAAAAGCTAACGTTCCCGTCGCTAGAGTTTCCTGTAATTTATGTTAATTTATTTTGTATTTTAATTTCTTTGTTTTGGAAGGTTGCAGCATTCCATAAACTTGATTCTAGCATGTAAGGATGAAATTCCCAATCACATGCTCAGGTTTAATTGTTTTCATGGAAACTAACTCTAAGTTGTTCATTTCAGTAGGTTTCGCTCCACAAATGTAGCATACTGCTGCTGCAGTAGTATGTGTCACTATCTGAGTGGTTTTTACCATCCAGCATTGTAAAAAGGAGCTTGTGTAGTACATCAATTTCCTTGCCCTTTTACATGAAGAGCCTGAAAGTATACTACATTTTTTGTCTATTGACTATTTGTATGAAATATTGGAAGTGACTTTTGAAATTAAAACGATGTTACTAAAAGGGACGGTAATTGCGGTTTTTTTTTTTTTTTAAGTGTGAAAGTACAGACTCGGAACTTTCATTTTTTTATAGTAAGCGGCTAAGCTAAGGCAAAGCACATAAAGTTTTTTTCCATCAAAAATTAAAAGTTTGATATTTTTTAGTATAATTTTTGAAAAAATTATAAAAATTAGCTAATTTGCCAATTTCAATAATTTTTTTTTTTTATAAACGAGTAGGTATTATATTTTCACTAAAAAATAAAAGAAAAAAGCCATAGCTATAAACTTACACACAAAAAAAATTCTTTATTTGGACAATAATTTTTTATCTGATTTTTATTGAATAACTTTCCGTCGACTTCTGTTAGTTTTCTTAACTATAAAATTTCACTTTTTATAAAAAACCTTGTTTGAATTTTTTCTTATCCAAATATTTCTTTACAAAACAAATCATTTAAAGTTTGAAATTGGAAATTGGAAAAGTCAATTTTTTCCGCCGAAATGCCACTGTGTGCCGCACGAGTTAAAGCAAAAACTTTCACCTTTTGAATTTCCAACGGTGAACCGTTACTGAAACATAAGAAACTCGATTAATTTTTGCTTGCTTGCTTGCTGGTGATACAAAGTGGATCAGTTACGAAAATGTCAAGCGAAAACAATTGTCATTCAAATGGGTTTAGACAACGCAAACACTGACTATCAGATAAATTTGGTGTGCGCTTGACGGGACCCTAGTAGAAATCGCCGAATCCCACCATCCAGTACCATCTAGGAATCATATGAACTCCTACCCAACGCCCAAACTATCAATGCAGATCTGTACTGTTTGTAATTGGACCGTCTGAAGCATGCAATCGCCCGGAAGTAGTAAACTTTCGCCAATAGAAAAGGAATTGTGTTCCATCAGAATATCGTCAAGCCACAAACATCGATAAAGAATACGTACGAGTAGAAGCTCAAGAAGTATGGTTGAGTTGATCTTATGGATTTGGAACTGGTATCAAACGATTACTTTCAGTTTCCGTTCCTGGTGAATGATTTTGCTGGTGAAAACTTCGCCTTAAAGGGAAGCTTATGAAGCTTCCAGTTTGTAGCCAGTGGGTCGACAGTTTCTGTGAGAGTGCTTTTTGAGATATTACCTTCACCTATGTTGGAAAATTCTAACTATGCTAAATTATACCTTCGATAATGGCTTTATTTTTACTAGGCCTTATACAGAAAGCTGGTTAATTATTTCCCCAAAACTTTCGATCCAACATATTATACAACGGAGATTCAATTTTTTGGTTATTAAATTTAAATGATTGGACTTATGTAAGCCACCATATTGGCTTTAAGGAATTGTATAGGTTTCTCGAGCAAAAATGGCCTATTTTCAACATTTTTCATGAAAAAAACTGGATATTTTATTCAAAGATTTTTGTATTCTAAAGAAATATATTTTACAAAGATTTAGGATGCATCATTCCTGGCAGTCTTTGGAAAAACAGGTGCCCTCTCGTAGACAGCACACCTTCATCGCACAACAGATGCTCAAGATCATCGGAAGTGGCAAGAAAAAATAGATTAATAGTTTTAATTGGTCAAAAACTCATTTGTTCAAGATCTTGGCAATTATATTTCGAAGACCTGTGGAAAATTTCATAAAGATGTGTTAGGTGAGAAATCTTGGCATCAGTCCTGGAAAAGTTTCAAGAAAAACGAGTTTTGACTTTATCGTGTAGCTATTTAGTATAACAGACCTCCGTCGTACAAGATTGCAAAGATGTATCTCCAAAACTATTACTTGGATCAACTTGGGCATTGAGGACAGTATTCTACAGATATTATAGAATTACTAAGTAAAACAATGAAAAATACTCGATTTTTGAAGCTTAGGAACCCATGCAACCGTTTAAAGTAGGCACAGGAAAAACCCAAACCCGTGAGTCAAATGAGGAATAGTGATTACACTCGTTTGACAAAATGAAAAATCTGCACCTTTTACATTTAGACATTTATTCTTATTCCCTTGCTGTTCTGAAAAATTTAATAGTTTATTTAATTTTTTTT
Source organism: Bactrocera dorsalis (assembly GCF_023373825.1). Taxonomy (NCBI): domain Eukaryota; kingdom Metazoa; phylum Arthropoda; class Insecta; order Diptera; family Tephritidae; genus Bactrocera; species Bactrocera dorsalis. Next base: position 11,167,049 of record NC_064304.1, on the reverse strand, counting down.
TCGAACAAATTATTCTACAAAATTTACAACTTTACTTTGAAATAAATAGTCTGCGGAGTTTTAAAAAATTTTATTTTTACATTGTATTATTTTTTATATTAAATATTCAAGACATAAGTATACATATGCCACGAATATATTAATATTTATATGCAAGCATGTAATTGTTAACTGTAAAAGCCAATCGGCAGACACACTAATACACTTGTACGCCCATTTAGAGATATAAATTTGTATTTGCAACAACTGGTGTGCAACCAATCGTTCTGTGGTAGTTTGTATGTGTTTGTGTATGAGTGTGTGTATATGTTTTTCATTATCCTGTTGGTCTTATCACCACGACCGACTGCCCCAATGGCTTATATTATACGTAAATTGTTTATGTAGTTGACTAAGGTAGTCGGTTAGCTATGGGCACTGCTCATTGCAGTCTGTTTGAGCGAAGAGAAATTTTTGGGAGAGCAAAAGAGTGTTGTATAGAAAATACTGGGTTTTGCTTTGGTACTAAAAAGTTTCGCGCATGCGCATTGCATTTTGAATTTTTGGCGCCATTTGTTGTTTGTTTTCATTGCCTTTCAAAGCAAATCAGCTGTTTTCAGGCGCGAGATGTTTGCTTCAACTTCATTAAAGGTTGACAAAATCTCGCTCCCTCTCTCTCTCTTTGCTAACACGCTCTCTATTTCAATTTGGTGCTGGAAGGTGCATAAATGCCTTTGCCACTAATGCAGTTTGCAGTTCAAGTGCGCTCTCTGAGCATCGCAATCGGAAGCTGTAAGTCCGTTATTTCGCCGCTTGGATGAGCGTCGCAGCTCTGCCTCACATTTACTGTTGCTGCTGCCGTTGAATTGCCTTTGACACTTGGCTTCTTGCAGGCCATCATCATCCTCGTCGTTATGACCGTCGTTTTCAATGCTATAACTGTCGTCGACCAACGGATTGCCTTCGTGCGTATAGGGGGATTCTCACATGCCCCACCAGTGAGTGCTATTCGCATCGCATGGCAGCTCAGCTCGTAAGCGTTTGAGGCGCCGCGTTTCAGTGTTGTTCAAGCCGCGTAAGACTTTGGTTCGCTTAGGACGCGTAGTCTCGGCATTCATTTTAATTTTACTTGCTTTAAAGTAACTACTTGCTGGCCACATGAAATCTCTCAACGCACACATAAACACCTATATAGATACGCATATGTGTTGTGGCAGCACAATAGACCGGTGGTACGTGGCGTATGCGTAACAAAATGAAAACATCACCGCATAGTGTTAGAAAAAACAAAGCAACATAAAATAGACCGGAGAAAAACACCAGCAAAGGGAAATAAAAGTGCACGGTCAGCGCCAGTGGCTTAAAGGCAAAAGCAAGCACAAAACCAAAACAAACGAATGTGGCTATTGTGTACGTGTTATTGTGTGAGTGCCGGATTTAATTGGCAATGAAATGGTGAAATAACAAAAGGCAACCATTACGGCTTGTTTATGCAGGCGTGCGCGCCTAAAATTATGTGACTGTGTGCAATTTCTTTTTGACCATAAAACACACGAAAACGTCAATTTTTTGCTTGTGATAAAAAGGGTTTTGATATTTGATGAAATCGCTTGTGATTGGAAGTGTAGCCGAAAGTTGGCGCGGGCAAAAGTGCTGATTAAAAACGTGAATAAAAGAAAAACAAAAAAATAATAAATAAAAAAATATAAAATTTAAAATATAAAAAAACTGAAATTCAATTAAAAATTGCTGCTGTGCAACTAATATTCTACATATGTACATACATGCTCCCGCGTAAAACACACCGCGGCCAATTAAGGCAGCCATTAAACAAATTTGAAATGTGTTTTGTGTAAAAATGCAGTGCATTCATTATTTACATAGCGTTTAAGGCGTTTGATTGAGGCGTGTTTTTCAATGCAATGTGTTGCATGGAAAGTGTTAAATAATTAAGTTAATCGTTTTATGCGCCTATAAATATGCAGCGCTATTTGCAATGGGAGTACGTACAGCAATTTAATAATTAAAGGTATATATAACAATTAAATATTTATAACAAACTTTAAGCAAAATAAATTAAATGTGAAACATAAGTTACTTCATATAAATTAAAATAGGAAAACAATTTTGTTGCCAAAATAATTTCAGCTTAAAGTAATTCTCTAAATAAAATTGTATTTATTATGAAATACTTAATACATATAATATACAATTTGGAGTATATAAAAAAAAATTTATTGTTGTTTGATAAAGAGAGCGTTTCATATCATTTTTATCAAACATAGTTAAATATTATATAAATAAATGTAATAATTCTCTAACTTCGAAATCCGCTTATATTTAAATGAAATCGTTAGCTTCTTTTGACTTGTATAATTTTAAATCGATGTCTGAATAACTCATCTTTCTCGAAGTTGTGGTGCCATTTTGAAACTCTTTTACAAACCCCCATCTATTGACAAAACACGCGAACAGCTTTTCTTGAGCCGAATTTTTCAAAATCAAAATCGTTCGCCATGGCAAAGCAGAAATAGTAATCAACTGGTGTTAAAGGCGCTAAGGTGTATGCATAAGAACCTTCCAAGCAATCCCAATCTCAGCCCATATGGCTAGGTCTTGTTCTGGTGAAAAAAAATACCTCTCCTATTGGCCGCTTTTAAACGATTTCTTCTTCAAGCGGGTATTCAAATTAAGAGGCATGCATTTCATGTAATTTTTGACGCGTCGTAATAAGGCAATTAATATTTTTACTATATATTTTTATTCAAGAATATAAGAAAATGTAAAAAAATGTAAAAAAAAATAAAAAATTGTCAAAATTAGTAGCATAGAAAGGAGTCTCAAAAAGTTGAAAAGAGGCTATAACCACGACTTCAACCCTATCAGCGATTTGAAATAAAAACTGAACTTTTTTGTAGAATAATAACGTAATGCCTGGAACTACTGCAAAGTTTAGAAAACATTTTTTCATGAAATGGCAACTTCTTGAAAACAAATAAAACTTTCGTTTCCTTTTTTCGAAATTTTCGATTCTTTTTAAATATTAAGAGTTTTAATTTGAAGAAAATATAGCCAGTTGTAGGCATAAAGAAGTTTATAAGGTAGACTCTCTAAAAATGTCATGTAAACAGGTCCAGTAGAACCTTAGAAATAGGTTTGAAAAAGGCAGTTTCGAGAAAAGCGTGTTTGACGTTTCGCGAACTGGTCGAACTAGGTTGGATGCCATGACAGCAAAATACCTATATCTCCGAAAATAGTTTTAAACTAAAAACTCCTTTCGTAAACATTTTCTTGAATAGTTAAACTTTGATAATACGTAAATAAAACAAGTAAGAAAGGGCTAAGTTCGGGTAAAATCGGACATTTCATACTCCTGCAACTTGCAGAATTAAAACCGAGGTGATACATTCATAAATTTAGTTAGTTATATGGGGTACAAGGCAAGTTTTTACACAATTTTATTCATTCTAAGCACAAATATGCACCGTTATGAGTAAAACACACTTTCTTACTTTCATTGAGATAACTCACATATTGGCCGATATATGCGGTATAAATTCAGCCGGAAGTTCCAAAAATTTTATTTTAAGTATTTGGGGGCTAAGGGAAGCATTGTACCGATTCAAACCAATTTCGATGCACAGAAATACTATTGTCAAGAAAGGATTCTGTCTGAATTTCATTATATATTATATATCTCACACATTGACCGATAGTTTCGGCCAAAGATATTGACGTCTACGTATTGAGCAATAAATAGTTTTGGTTCGTTTTTAAAATTTTTTGATCTCAAAATAGCGTACTTCAAAACCATTATTCGTGCTTTTTGACTTGTAATAAAATTTTAAATTCTATTATATGTAAAGTAGGCGTGGTTGTTGTCTCATTTACCTCATTTTCACACTGTGACATCTGAAGATGAGAAGAATACCACGTACTACACGGTCCGGCACTCGAAGTGTAATCAATTAAAAAAATCTTAAATTCGGTTTGGAAAATTATTTTTATTTATTTTAAAGTACAAAATGTGTGAAAATAATCATAAATTCAGGACAATTCATGTTTTTTCGATATGACCAATTTTTGCCGTAACTTTAGCCTTGAGACGGTCAAAAAACGAATCCCAAGCTGCCCGAATGTGACTTGCCGGTATTTTGACGCACTCACGGACAATGGCTTTCTTCAGCATCTCGAGACTGGTGTATTTTTTACTTCGGACCTTGCTCTCCAAAATGTCCCAGAGAGAATAATCCATTGGATTCGCATCTGGTGAATTCGAGAGCCATTGTGTGGTCGTAATGAAGTTCGGAACGTTGTTTTTCAGCCATTCTTGGTTCATTCGCGCTTTGTGAGACGGTGCTGAGTCTTGTTGAAACGTCCATGGTTTGCGACCGAAATGTTTGTTTGTCCACGGCTTCAAAGCAGCCTCCAGAACACTTTCCCCATAATCAGCCCTATCACGCAATCCATCGTAGCAAAGCTACGAATACGAATGTCCGCTACGAATACGAACAATTTGCTATCATTGAATTCATGTGTTGCCAGACTTAATTTTGAATTTTGACATTTCGAAATCAGCTGTGTAGAAGAAAAAATAAAAATTAGGATTAATAAAAGTGGAAACGTTTATATTCAAATTGATTTTACCAACAAAAAATATGTATTCGCTAACGTTTTCATTTATGTTGCTTGAGGAAGAACGTGAGAGAAGTCGGCGTGATATAAAAATTCACCGAAAATCACTGAGGGACAGGAGTAACCCTTTCGATGTGGACGAAACAATGTACAGTTCATAAATTCATAAAAATTCACTGTTAAATTTTATTAAAATTATTTTCCTAAAACAGGTTTATTAAAAACTATCGCTTAAATAAGGCGGCCTTTACGTATGTCCTCGATGTTCTAGAGAGGAATGCAAGTTCTTCAAGATCGTCGTCTATATCTTTACTTCATCGATTGTCTTCAGTCTTTTTTTAGCTGAAGGAGGCTATCAGCATGGAGTGGGTAAAGACTTCGATATTCCAATGGCTCAGTCAACATTTTGTTGTATCTTAAAAGAAGTATTGGGATTGCTTCAATCTCATTTGTGCCCTCAGTGCGTAAACCTCGATTTAAGTGATGTTGAAAAAAGGGAAGCGAAAAAGGATTTTTTTCAGAAATACGGATTTCCAGGCGTGATTTTATGTGTAGACGGGACACATATTAAAATCGTTGCCCCAACTAAAGATAAGTTTCTCTATTATAACCGCAATACTTTAGTATCAATGCCATGATTGTAAGTTTGGTGACAAATTCGCATTTCAAACATCTTAATCAATGTTTTGCAGATATGTGACAATAAAATGAAAATACGTTATGTCAATGTTCAGTTTCCTGGCAGCAATCATGACTCTCACATATGGAAATTTATTTCTCCGTTAGCACAAACCTGTCGTACAAAAATTCCGCTAAACTTAAAAATTTTCCGTTCCGAGTGAATTCAGTGAACGCAACTCTACGAATTTCGAACTTACTTTCGGAACTGTTCGAATTGCATGATAGGAGTTTCGTAACTTTCCCGAAAAAACACTCTACGATGGATTGCGTGATAGGGCTGAATATGTCGCATTTACTTTGACGTCAGGATCGATGAAAACAATTGGAGAGCGCCCATATGCGGTGACAGCGGCCCAAACCATTATTTGTGGCGGGTGCTGCCTCCTGGTGGCCAACCGATGACTTAGATTCTCGTATGAACGGTCGGTCAAGTAAACCCTATCGTTTTGAGAGTTTACGAATTGCTCAATTGGAAAAATTTTTTCGTCAGAAAACACAATGTTCGGAATTTGACCGCTTTCGGCCAAGCGAAGCAACTGCTTCGCTCTTTCAAATCTTACTTGTTGCTGTTTCAGTGTGAGATTATGGGCCTTATTAAGGCTTGACCTTGAGCTCATTTTTCAATATGCGTCGGATGCTGCGGTCGGATATTTTCAGTTCTTTAGCCATTTGATTGGCACTTCGTCGTGGATTTCGCTCAAGTCGCTTCTTCACTTTCCGAACCATTTCACGTGACGCTGCAGTCTTTTGATGATCACCTCCATGCTGTTTTGCGCTGCTACCAGTATCATTGTCATTAAGGTGTTTGAGCTCACGAACAATTGCTGGCTGTAGTTGTCCAGCTAAATGTAAAGCAATCACACTATTACGTTTGAATTCCATCGCTGATCACTTTTGTTTTGGGTTCACTTTTGGCAAAACGCTTTTGTACACTTGTGAACAATACTCCGAACAGTCATTCAGCAAATTTAGAAACAGTTGATTCCAGTGCGACAGCTGCGCGAACGGTCTGAAGTTGGTTACACTTCCTGACCCTGTAAATTTGAATGAAAACGGTAGGGCATCTGTTTCGTGTATAAAATTTATTGTTTCCAGTGTTTATAGTACAGTTTAATTGATTGGGCTTTAAGTAGTTTTTAATAGTACCGTTACATGAAGAGTGGGCGTGGTTATCATTCGATTTTACCAATCTTCACACCTTTTACTTCAAATGTGTTAATCCACACGTGCCCCTGGCCACTGAGATCTCCTATGTCAAATGACAGTTACAGCTTACACGCTGACTGAATGTATAAGTCTTCACTTAAAAAATGGAACGTGTCTGTAGCGATTCCCAGTTAAAAGCTCGGTTCATGAGATATTTTTCATGTTAACACATTTGGCATACAAAGTTCGGGCCTCTTTTTGTACCTAGCTTTATTTAAATGACTCCGAGTGCGTTTTTGGTTACGATTTGACTTACGATTACGAGTTGACTTTCTAAAATGCACCACACATCATGGAGATAAATTTTACTGGAACGGAATCGATGTAATTAAAATTGTTTGGATTAGGCATAAACACTCAAGTAATCACAAATCTGTCGATCGGACTAATACAATAAGAGTTACATAATACTCTTATTAGACCGAGTGTAAGTACTATAAAAAGATCTAACCCTGAAAGGTAAGGATAGTTAAAAAATCTGCTTAAGCAGTAGTCACTTGTAATTTATGTGGCGGTCATGCCAATGAAAGTTCATAATATATTTAATAAACTTTTTTTTAAATCGAATGACACTAGGAATTCTAAAAAAAAAATGAAGCTATATCAAAATCAGTTCTCAAAAGTAGCCACTTTTTATTATTAACCGCGCTTTGCCACAAAATGCACCACATACACAAATTGTATACACACATAAGCACCACCACGCCAGGCCACACGGTCAGGGCGACATTAAAATGTGTGTAATTGTGCGTTAGTGTGCGTGGACATGGAAAATTTATTTGCTCCTCGAGGAAGTCAACAGCCATAAAAATGGACGAGCGACTCAACCACGGCCAAACAATCAACACAATCGAGCTGGTTGCGGCCAAGGCATTCTGAACTTCCAACACATAACCGGAATCATAACCATGTGCGACCGAATTAAGAACAGTTGCACGCGGTGACCGTTACTGGTTGCAGCAACAAAAGAAAATTACAAAACCTTTTCTTTCCTTCCGTTACTAAGGATTCCACTGCCAACCAGCGCACAACTATATACATTAATGATGCTGCCTCGTTCGTGGGTGCAGCGGTCAGCACCATTTTCATCATGTGCATCATCACCAACTTGCAACATAGCGCGCAGATTGCGTTTGCGACGCCTTCACTTTATTGCTGACGTTGCTGGTTTTCAAGGCAACACACATGCACATGCGCAATCACGCTATAATTTTGTATGTGTGTGTGCTGTTTACTAAGCAACTATGTTGCAAAGTTGCCGAGTTGCAGTTTGCTGTAATTTTGTGCCAACTAGCATTGTTTGGCGTTCTGTGGGCGATTAAGTTGCTGGCAAGCTGCTGCGTTTCACACTTTAAGGGTCTGTACCGCAAAGTTCATAGTTTTTATCATGCTTGAGCCCGCCTTCTTCCCTATACAACTATTCATTTGCCTCACGATGGCTTCAGAAATGCTGAGTCGGCCACTGCAAAAGTCTTCAGCTAAAGCCGCAGAAGCGTTCAAGAGTACCACACTTTAGCCACTTGCTCACTCACATGCTCACTTAGCAAGTCCGTTCAACGCTAGCACGCTGACGCACTCGCGAGCTCTTCACATGAGTTTCCCAAACTTAAGCCATTTCCATTCTGCCCCGACATAAAGTGTTAAATGCACGAAACAAAAGCATTTCATTATGCCTCTTCCGCTCAATTATTCACTGCTGATTCTCATTTTCGTGCTGAAATGTGTAATTGTTGTTGCAGGCGAAAATGAGAAGTAGTTTGTCTGGTTGCACGTTCAACTTGACCGACTTCTTTCACTTTATCTTTATTTGCCAGCCATTTTTAGCTTTCCAAATGAGGTGACCTACCTAGCTTAAATGATGGATGTCGGTTCGTTGAACTTTATTTAGGAATGAAAAGGTGGTGGAACCGTTCTTTGCAGAATGGAGCCAAAGGATCTGTCCTCACTGGAAATAACATCAAGCTCCTTAATCATCAGACTCGTTTGAGTGCTTGGTTTAAGCGGAATCGCTGGAAACTGCTGATACATATACAAGGAAGCGTAGTCACCCTTACCTCGCACCTTATCCTTACATCAGAGTTGGAGAGAGTTGGATCTCCGTTGACCTCTTGCAGTCTACCATTACACATATGGACCTCCCTCGAGCTTAGCAGGCGTTGATGAACGAAGCACTCCAGTACGACTGCGAGACCCTTCGGGTATAGGGCAGAACGCAGCAGAGCCATTGAACTACTTGCCTTTCATACATTTTTTCTTGTCGCCGTCGTAGGAGTTCTTATTGAAAACTGTCCAATAAGGCTTAAAATCTTATCGGACACAAACTGTCAAAGTTGTATAGAAGAAGGTGAAGTTCAGGCATTTTCTCCTCCATTAACAAGGTTAGGATAGAAACATCTCGGTAGCATACTTTCGTGAACATTTTGTGTAGAAGAAGGTGATGATTAAGACAAAAGTTGTACAATGGAGAAAAAGTTGCTTGAAACATTGTGGTAGTCATACTTTCGGCGAACCAGGAGACATAGCCGAAACTAAGACTGTCTTCTTCAACAAATTTGTGATAGATTCAAAGTGCTTTCTAGCTTATTGACGGTATATACTTATATGCATATCAGAGTTTTAGGTATCAAAGTGAATTGGCATTCTAAACTGTCCTAAGCAGCTAGATCCCTGTTGGCGGATGTACTAGTGAGAGAATCGACAGTCTAATTTCACCTATCCTAAACTAAGAGAGCTCGTTTCCTGAAATTAAATTTACTTCCATTAGTGTTTGAGACTCTTACCCACCCTGCTAAAGCTCTGTACCCATCACTCTCCTCTATAGCGCCCAATTTACCGTTATTACTTAGAGATTTTTTTCTTGTCATAATATTTTAAGTGCACATGTACAGCCAATGCCCATTTGAGAATACAGCTGTGTTTCAAGGTCGAACCAACGAAGTAAACCACAACTGACAAACTGTTGTCTATTCCAAGTAACAATTATGTGAATACATATTTACATGTTTTGGACATATTCAGCTTATACAACGGTCACTTTATTTTCAACACTGCTTTGCTATGATTAATTGTAGTAAATGGCTGTAGAAGAAAAGTATTTAGAAAGATGGCATTAGGGTGGTTCACAAATTCCAAGAAAAAATATTAGGATTATATTTTGAAAAGATTTAAGAACTGTATCTCAAAAACCTGTGTAAAATTTCATGAAAATTGTTTGAGTAGTTCCCGGAAAATCTTGCCAACCGAACTTCAAAAATAAAGTTTCGAGAAAAACGTGTTTAAAGGCGGCGCTCTAACCTAGCTAGCCTCGAAACTATTAGTTGCATCAACTTGAAAGTTTTGGACAATATTCTAGAGGTGTTGCAGAATTTAGTAAGATCATAAAAAGTTTAAGTTTTGGAAACCCGTCCCCATGTAGCAACTTAAGCACATTTGAAAAATGTCGTTTTGAGAAAAACGTGTTCAAAACTAAATTGTGGAGAATAAAAATTTCAATGAAAAAAAATCTCAAAAAAACAAGCCAGATTACCCTACTTGACCCCTTAATAAAAATAAGGTTATAACAAAATTTAAGTGCCACCCTAATGAAAATACAACAAACGCTTTAATTGTGCAAAGTTTTTTATTTCAATATTTTTACCCCCTGCTTAACACAAAACCTTCACAGATTTTATTTTAGAAACTTAAGTACCGCCCTAATGCTCATATGAAAGCCTTTATTCATCTTAATCATCTCCCAGTAGGTTGGGACACAAACCTTTCTCGTAAAAAAATAAAATAAACAAAAAAAAAACAAAACACAAATACAAACATAAATGCGAAAACCACAGTATCATTGATAACTATTTTTTCTGGAAATTCAAGGATAATTGCTTGAAATATTACGCCCTTTGTCAAGGCGTTGATGTGCTAACTAAATGGCAGACCCACGGCGCAGCCATAATTTAAGCAATTTCTCTAAATTACCTTTTGAATGTGGCAGAAAACAGTATACCCAAACTACAATAACAACAGCAACAATTTAGAAACTAGCGCACGTTAACCACTAAGGGAAACATATTTATAAATTTCCACACATACATACATGCATACATAAATATGGTCATATTAAAGTATGAAACAGTTTGGCTCATGAACATGAGAACGCCAACCAAATGCATAATTACAGCAAAGAAAAAGTTCCGTTACAGTTAGCGCTTCAGTTGTGTGTGTGTGTATGTACCAAAGTCTATTGAAGGTTGTCTGTAGTAGCTTAAGTGGTGTCTATGTACATTATGTACTTATTCAACACAGATATGCATATATGTTTAACGGCAAATGGGTAATATATGCATGTAGGTTTAACTATAATTGAGTATGTTTGTGTGCGTGTGTGTTTGTTGCAATTACCGTTGATGGAAGGATGCAAAGCTGAGAGTTATTGCAAATGGCGTGGCGTAGTTTCCGCTTGGAAATTAGAAAAAAAGTGGGTGAAATGAAGTGATGGTGGTGTAGACTAGCCACATAATAAACCATTCTCAATTCACCGGAAGCACATATGCATGCCTAAACATATGTATATATATCTGTATGTATGTATTTTTATAGTAGTTGAAAGATGGCGCGTGGTTAAAGCGGGTCAAATAAATGAATAAAGAAAATTATACGGATAATTATTTTAGGAAGTGAAGCAGGCAATCTGTGTACATAGAGTAAAGCCGAGAGAAAGCATATGGTGAAACTATTATTTTTGTGCAAAAATAATGTCAAGATTATATCTGCTAGAGCAGAGGTTTCTCTGTCAGTCTGTAAGTGAAATTTTCTCGCAGTTACTTTTGCTTGAAATGAGTGTTCACAAAGATGGTTGTTGTAGATAGGTAACGCCTTTCTTCTTATCTGCTGCAATGACTGCATAATACGCTATGCGCCGAAATGTAGGCAAGAATTTTTAATATAAGAACAGTTTTTGTGACTGAACCAATGGAACTGAATTGGGTGGTTGGTTAAAATATTCTAGAAATTCGCTCGCTTTTGAGTTTCGTTAAGGGCACATTAGCAGCTGTCCCAGCCAGTGCATTCGTAAATATACGCTTAAGGGGTCAATAGGGCAATCTGGCCCGTTTTTTTTTAATTTTTTTTTCATAGAAATTTTTATTCTACAATAAAATTTTTTTCACATTTCATGAGGTATATCGTGGAGAGTATAAACAAATTTTTTTCGGAATTTTTCGATGACATCTGTCGGAGAAATGGCTGGTTTAATGAGATGCGTTTTTTCACTGGCGGACACGATTTCTCATGTTGGGATCATCTGAAACACAAAAGCCCAATTTATTATTAAAAAGTACATGAATGGTTAACGTCCCCACCAGAATCATGAAGAAATGTTGATAAATAAAAAGGAATTGAGATTTTTTTAATTTTTCTCCATGATTTTTTTCAAAACTTTTGTCATAACATTGTCAATAAATTATAAAAAATTATGAATCTAGTGGGGAAGATAGTAAGGCGTATTGTGAACATCAAAAAAAAATTAAGCAAATCGGTTAAGTGGCTCGACCGGAATCATGTCCGCCAGTTCAAAAAAGTGTGTTTCGAGAAAAACGCGTTTAAAGTGCCAGGGGTGCACTCCGAGTCTCCGACCGTCGAGCGGTATTATTATTTTTGAGCTTTTTTCGAAACCTTCCAATTGTAAAGTGGCTTTCTACATTAATTCTAAGGTTATAAATGAACAGGAAATGCAAAAACAAAAAATTTAAAAAAATATGACCGTACTGATCCCTTAACTAAATCCATGTCGCCGTAAATGTTATACAGTTCGTGATAGCAACTTCTTTGCTATTCATCACTTACGCGGCCGGCTACAAAGTTCTTGCGAAGAACAGTTGTCTCAAATACTTCAAGTACTTTCTCATCTCTCGGGTCGTCAACGTACATGTTTCTGCGCCCTATAATAGGACGGTGATATTAGAAGACTTATAGAGCGTAATTTTTGTCATCGAGTGCGAGTTCTGCTTCTTAATTGCCTACCGATACCAAAGTAGCATCTGTTGACAAGAGTTATTCTGCGCTTGATCTCCAGACTTAGATTATTTTATACCGATTCTAAGATATACAAAGGCCTTAAATGTATTGAAACCAATGGTGACATAGTTCTCGAGATGCGCAAAATCTGTGGCCTTCAAGGAAGGCATCACTCTATCTAAAACCTCGTTTGGTATCGCATGTTGTGAAGAGATCTTTCCCGATCTTATCGAAGCTGTTGGTTGTGCTTAACGTCAATCAACGGCATTATGATCCTAATTAACTTGCTGCCCTGTGGCTACTTGAGTTAAATATGCATATCCAAGTAGCCGTTTAGGCACTAGTGGAGACCAAAGCGTGACACGTTTGCACTACAAAGCGGTTTTCGGTAGGTAGTAGGACTATGCAGGTGATTTCAAACCTTATAAGATGGTTTAAATGCTTTGAAGAGGCAAAAAAAAAAAATGGTAGAGCAATTAGCTAAGAAATATTATCTTGTCTTAATAAATTAATTTACCATTTATGTGCCTGATTCAGCTTTATAAGAGTACGACAGGCTAAATCCTCTTTAATTTTTGTCTTCTCCGTGGACGAAGCCTAAAAAAAAACTATCCACTCGAAAATATCGTTACAATGAGCTAAGACTGAAAAAAAATTAAAAATGGACAAAACGGCGGCATTTAAAAAAAGTAGTATTTTTACAAAATTTAGAAAAATTCTGATCCGACATGTATGGTAGGTTTTTGTATGATTAAGTACTTTTTGACAATAAAGCACACGCAAATTGTAATTAAATTTCCCGGATAATTGATTTTTCAAAAAATATTTTGCTAAGTTGGTGGGACCGTCCTTATTTACTATGCCAAATATGAGCGTGATCTGTCCACCAGTTTGTTTACAGCAGCTACTTAAGTCGGTACACCTCAGTAGTGTATTGCGATTTTTTAAATGGATAAAAATATCGAACAAAATATCTAAAAATTAGTATTTTTAACCAAATTTCGTGTGCGGAATCGTTGCGAATGTTGGAAAAAGCTTACGGCGATTCAGTTTTATCACAAGTCTACGAATGGTGCAAAGCCTTCAAACTTCAAAGACGGTCGAGTGATCGTTGAAGATATGTCTCTTTCTGGACGACCTGTGACCTGTTCAAGCGATGAAAATATTAAGAAAGAAAATCGTCACGCAAGTGTTATAGAAATGGCAAGGAAGCTCGAGATCTATTGTGTGTCGGTTCGATTAATTTTGGTGGATATTTTGGGTATGAAACGCGTTCTTGCTCGACCGTCCCTATAAAGATGAATTGTTTTCAAAAAAAGTACCGTAAAGAGGTCTCTTTGAGCATACTTGATCGTGCGAATTCCGATCCAACTTTCATAAAGAGCATTATAACAGCCGATGAGATATGGGATTATAAATTTGATATGCAAACAAGTCAACAATCATCGGAATGGAACCTGTTTTCAGTCGATCGATGAAACAAAGAAAATCGCTGAAGGAGTTGAAGCCCATCCCAAAAGTGCTTATGAAAAGTGTTTCGAGGACTGGAATAATATCTTTGGCATAAGTCCATTACATTTTACATATTTTACATTTTATTTACAATTTCCGGGTACAATATATATAAAAATATACGGAAAAAATTGACTCAAGCAAAGTAGAAAAATGTAGTTTTGAGAAGTACGCGTTCACTGCTGGAGTTATTGATTAAAAATGCTATTTTTAAATGTAAAATCTATTCAAATGTGAAAAATAAAAGTACATTTCAATATCATTAAAATACCAAATAAATTTCAAACTTCTAACAAAGCATTTTAGATGCCTCCGGATATTTAAAACGCGTACAAACATAAAACTTTTTAATTAAATATTTTGATATTTTCTAATTGTAATTTTTGCTTTAATTAGAGTTAAGCTTGCTATCCGAAACATGCAGACATAAAAACCTTATTTTCATAAATGTCACATCAATTTACTTTGAAATTTTTACCGTTAACTAGTGACAACAACAAATGACATGATTTTCATGTGAATAATTAATTTTATATATGCAGCAGAACAACAAAAATGCCGAACAAATAAGCTGCGTAAAATAGAAAAACTTTTGATGTGGGATTAATTTGAAATTAATTTGCCAACTTTGTCATATTAGTTTTATTTTAAGCTACTAACAACGCTTTCGGCTTAAATTTGCATTTACTATTAATAGAATATGTGGCAGCACACACACATAGCATATATATATGTGTGTGTGTGTGTACTTACAACTACATATGAGGAAATATTTTCGCAAATTTCTGTTTGTGTCTGAGTGTGCACAAAATTATTAAACAATATACGAAATTCCGCTATAAAATGCAATAACGGTACATTTTAACATACACATAGAACTCATGCATGTCCGCGGTGCTTTTTCCTGTGCGCAACATGTCCCTTAAGGTCCGCCCATAACCTTGTTAACAATTTTCCGTTACATTTATAACTGCCCTTCGTTATCCGGTTAAGCTAAAAACTCACTTCCGCTATTGAGGCAGACTGTCAGTAGAGTCACTTCCGCCTCCAAACAATTGCCTGTTGAATTTCGGCGAATTTTTCGTTCTCGCTTTTGCTTTCGTTTCAAGCACTGATGCCTCACCACAAATTCAATTACCAATTTGAGTAGCGCTCCACTACGACAAGTGATGGAGGGGACGAAGCGCGCGAACTATTTCTGGGTATATGTGTGTGTGGTGTTCAACAACACCCCCGAAAAAATAACAAAAACCAAATAAATAAGTCTAAAGTGGTAGTGCTGCCTGTGGCGCTTGCCTCGGCAGGGTATGCGGGGTGTGTCAGCACTTTTGCTTGTTCATTTTGTCCGTCTGTGGTTGATTTTAATTTATAAAGAGACGCTGCATGCCACAACACCACGCTGATGCTGGCAGCCATGTGAGGGAGGCACACCGGCCGTCGGCAAACAGCAACCGGAGGACACAAATGAAGAGCAACGAATAAGCGGCATACATATGTACGTACATAAATATGGTATACGTACGTATGTATTTATAAATGTAACTATGTATTAAAGAGCGGTGCCTAAATATATTACGTAAGCTTATATGTATGGACGCAGTGATAGGTTAGTTTGAAAAATCACGAGTTTACTGAATTTCATTTTTGGCGGACCGATATAGGAGGCCAAAAAAATAAGTTACAAAGTTGTGGCGTATATCAAGTTTTACAATTTCCATGTAAAATTATTCAAAAACCTTTGGAAACATTAACTTTTAAAATTTTTCGAACAAAACTTAATTTAATGACATTTTTAAGGTCATCTCTGAAATTTAGTTCGTTTTGGTTTTGTTGATGTTGAAACATTTAACGATTCACTAAAATTTTAGATTTGATTAGGTTAATCTGATCAGTTTTGGTTCTCAGTGATACCAAATGTAATGCTGTTATGTGGTCCATAAGGAGTAGTCATCATTAGAATGTCTGTGCTTGACGAGGATTTCAACAAGCTCCTTGGTCGCACAAATAATACCTTTTTCAATGCCTCATACCCGTAGGGCCCCAAAAACGCTTCAAGCGTTCCATTGCATATGAGAGACAAGTTCAGCTGAGCTTAAAGGTCCTGTTATACACAGTGAAGCGAGTGACTGAACCCTTTTATTGGATTTTTGTATATCTATCCACCTCAGTATTGCACCGTAGAGTAGATTGGTTTTACGATTGCTGAGTAGAAGCAGTGCATAGGAGGGAGAAAGCCGTTAGGTTGTTCTGAGCGTTTGCCTAAATGCACATAAGTCGTGATTTTTCGGTCCAAGACTACCACAAAGAGAGAGTTTTGGTGAGAGTTGTGACCCATTTATGACGAGGAACCTCTATGGGGCGATTTTGTATATTCGAGTGAAAATAAGCAGATCCTTTTTCTACGGATTCGATCCCAGATGCGCTGCGCAAAGCTCGATTGTAATGAGAGTGGTGGTAATAATATTGCTAAGGATGTGCAGACACCTTGCCGTTATTAAGATTGCAATGAAATTCACAAAACCCAGCCGGTGATCCTCGTATTTATCCACTAAATAGCCCCCTGTTTGCTGTTGGTGGCGAGGTAGCATTGTGGTGATGGCCGCCGGCGGTGGATTGTTAACGCATTATCTCAGCGTTGGCAGCTGTCAACACAAACGCTAAATTACGTTCTGGCGAGCTGGTAAGCTGGTGAGCGTGGCGTTTTAACTTATTTTCGCATTTCAGTTAAATGCTCTGTTTTTTCATTTTTTGTTTTTGCAACGCGAAAGCATCCATTTCATGTGTCTGTTGGTTTTTCGCCGCTGAATGATGTGGTTTTATTTTGTGGTAACTTTAACAAGTGTACGCTTTTTACTTGTTGTCTTCATCACAGTCCAGTCCAGCAGGAGCAGGCAGACTGTGTGTTGTTACAATTTCATTAATAATGAAAAAGGATAATTTGTCATCAGGCAGCGGCGCGCAGAATTGCTACAAAACGCCGTAATTCACAATTTCATGCCCACATGGCTAAATGTGCGCGCTTGAATGAGCGTCGAAGCGAAAACAAAAAACAAAAAGAAAACAAATGTGAAAGGAAAAAGGTTCGAAAGACAAAAACAGCATTGCAGAAAAAGTAGAAAAAAGTCAGCTGTTCAAAAGCATGCCAGAAATAAAGCAGGCAAAGCAAAAATTTAAAAAATTGCGTATTTCATAGAAACTCATGAGCTGGACGACCTTTTGTTGCTTTGTGTATTGAATTTCATTTTTTATTTTCATTGCTCCTTTCTCATTTTCAACCACGTTGGAGTTTCGTTGGTCATGCATGCGAATTTATGAAATTCATTAGAAACACATATTTTATTATGTAACATAGATGGGAAAAAGTGGGAAAAATTGTTAGCACAAAAAATTTCACAGTCAATTAATTTCGCGAAATGAGATACAAACAAGAAAAGTTCTATGTCGGCACCTAAAATGCAAAATAGCATAACATCACTTTTCACAAGTTTACAGGCGAAGGAGAAACGATATAATAGAAAATACTCATATTGAAACACAATTTGAGTTTTGGTTATAAAATGGTAATATATTGGTTAAATAGGTTATAGATTGGTTATATACGGGTTATGTATTGGTTATATACTGGTTATATATTGGTTACATCTGACAGCTGAATCTGAAAATTTTTATGTTACTTTATATGTAATATGATGTAGTGAATCGTTAGCAATAAAAAACTCAATTTCGATATTTTTGATGATACGTTGTTTTGCATTTTAGGTGACGTTATGCATATCTGCGCTTTTTCATGTATATAAAAGTGTGTGTGTTTAAGTCCATAAGCCTTGAGGCTAAATTGCGCTTAATTTCTCTATGAATAAAATTAATTTCAAGTCAATATTTTAGTAGCTAAACATAATTAAATATTTACGATTTTTTGTAGGTTTGTAAACAGGTTTAGTACCGTTTATATTTACATCGGCCAACGTTTATTTATAGAATTTTTTATAACAACACCGGTTAAAAATATTTTTCTCACTTGAAAACTCATGTCAGTGGAGCACTAAACGGTAATATGTGAACGTGAGGTTAAAAAATACAAATTTCTGATGCATTTAGAGAAAGTATTGCTTAATCCAAATAAAGCCGTATGATTTATGTGCATATTTGGCTTGTGGTGCCAATAGACTGGTAACAATACTGTTCTCGATTCCCCTTGATAGCGCTTCTCCGATAAAGAAGAATATGTCCTAATGGAACCTCTCGACTTTTTCGTGTACTCGCAGCACCCGAATTCACCGGAAAGAGATCCAGATGATTGTCCAGCACATGTATTTTTAAGGACATATTATACTAAACTACCAAGCTTTATGGGTCATTAAAAGTTCATTTCTTAAGTCTTTGTAATTTTCCAACGATCACAAAATATTTCCAGGAGAGTCTTTCCTGATCTTACAAATTTTTTCTAAAGTTCTTATCCTTCATTATTTGCCGTACTTGTAGACATTCTTTTTAGATACTACATCGTCCTGACTTAGAATCAAATTCGAGGTAGAATCTTGATTTTCTAATCGACTTGCAGGCTTTGATACAGACAGCTCTATACTGTGTGTTATGAGTTTAACTATTCAACATATGTCTACAAGAGGATTTTTCAAAATTCAAATTATTTTCGAAGATAAAGGTATTTTGCTGTTCTAAGAGCCGAATAAACATATTAAACAATTTTTACACTTACGAGAAAGGGAATTTCAAGGTCACAGGTTTACCATAACCGCGGCAATAAAATCAGTCTCATTACTTAATTGTCAAACCTGGTATTCCGTTATCTACGCTATTTTTACCCGAATTCACTTAAAATTTTGGGAGAGTAAATAAAACCTCTTTGAGAATCTTCCAGTTATATATTCGGGCAAAGAAATCCCTAACAGAAACTCTATCCATTATATCACACAAAATAGGTAAATACATTAAGAGGGAGGGTTTTCCACTTTCGAAAAATCAATTTTTTTGTCTTATCTTATCGTTTAACATTTCAAGAATATGTCCTTCAAATTTTAAATCGATAGAAGTAATATTCTTAGAGTTATCGTCTTATTAGTCTCCTGGCCTTTAACGCTCTAGCTCTAACAGCTGAGCGCGGTCGGGATAGAAGTGCAGCTGCCGACGCGTTTTTCTCAAAACTAGTTTTTCAAAACTACTTGATCGATTCATGTCAAACTTTGAACACATTTTTAACATATAAAATACCGCCCCCAACGCTTATTAAATAATTTTTTTTTTCACTAAGAGTGTTTTCCACCCACAAAATGGCGGAATTTTTAGTGGAAAATAACGGTTTACTCTTTAGATGGCCGCCAAACATTTTTTGAAGTTTAACTAATTTTTCTTGGTTTTTTATTTTTGGATAATTTCCAGCCGAGTTATGGTGAACACCGTAAAGTGTTTCTCAAAACGTTCTGGGGAAAGCACTGTTACCGGCTTAAACCTTAATATTTCTGCATGAAAAAATTAACTTACATTGTCAAAGATGTGCTCTATAATGTACAAAAGGTCCGAATTACTCAATCCAGATTTGAGCAATAAATTAACAAAACAAGTATTTTTTTACCTTGAAAACCCTACACTACACTACACTAGTTAGAAAGCATATTAACACATCTTGTAAGGAGTTTCGATTTGGTTGGTTCACTGGTTAGTTGATGAGAGAAGTTGGAAAGTATGAACGGGCACTTAAGTAGGCACTTACTTCAATGTTAGTACCAGTGAGTACCAAGCAATAGGAATGAAATAAGATTTAACAAGTAATGAAGATCTAAGCTATTTTATAATCCTAGAACTTGCAAGGGATAAAGACAGGAATGTACTTTCAGGTACATAAGGTTTGTTAATTATATGCGGCATTTTCACCCGATTTTAATCATTCTAAGCAGAAAGATGCATCGTTATAAGAAAAATATATTCTCTTAATTTTATAAAAATAACTCACATATTGGCTGATATATGCGGAAGTTCGAACACCTTTATATTAGGTATATGCGGGCTAAGGGCAGTATTGACCCGATTCAACTCATTTGTAGCACACATGCATACCATTGTTAGGATAGGATTCTCGCTGAATTTCAATTATATATCTCACAAATTTACCGATATTTTCTGGTACTGGGGTCCATATATTCAGTACCTAGAGGCCTGAGTAAATTTTAATGTCTCTGTCGTATTTAGTTATTGATACATCGCGTTTTTTTGTAGTTTCTAACTGTACCGTTAAACGCTTGAGTGATCGGGATTACCATCCGATTTCATTCAAATTCACCCTATCGATAGGAGTTCTTATAATATTTTAACTAGGTGATACTCGTAGGTGGCAGACCCACTCCCACTTTTTTTTTTAATTTTCTGTGCAGAGATGCCTCATGCTACTGCGATCTCCTGTGCCAAATTATAATTTTATATCTTAATTCAGTTCTAAGTTATTGCACTTTACAGGTTTTCGGTTAATGACAATTTGTGGGCGTGGCAGTGTCCGATTACACCCATCTACGAACTCGTACAATTTTTGCTAAGGAACACGCATACTAAGTCTCATCTCAATTTTTATTCAATTATAGCTTGCACGGACGGATGGAAGGACAGATAGACAGTCAGACGGATTTGAATTCGTCTCGTCATCCTGTTACCATTTGGTGAACAAAACTATTATACTCTGCAGCAATATGTCGCAAGAGTTTCAAAAAATATACTAAATGAAATAAAAGTTAATTCACGCGAAACACTTGCTACATGCGGAGAAGGAGGTATAAGTGAAATGTTATTTGTTCAGCGCTACTTCCGCATGTAAAAAGTCCATAAACGAAATTTGTCAACGGAAGAGAGAAATGCTGCTCTTGCATAAATAATACAAAACTTGTAAAAAAGCAGTCAACATAAAAAATAACAAAAGAAATACAACAACACAAACAGCACGCGTTGGCACGCACGAGTGTTTCAGATATCTGCTACCCAAATACTCCGCTTTATAAAAATATTTTTCCACTCCACAATCTTTGCCTTGTCTGCTGCCTACATACAGTTAAGCCGTGTGCCGATGGCAGTTGCAGTTATTTGCCTTGAACTTGACGACACCTCGGCAGGACTTCGCTCAACGCTCTTGGCAAACAGCCACCGGACCTGTGACCTGACCGCAGTCAGTGTCGCCAGGGCGTCAAAAGAGCGTCGCGTCGGCGAAATGAACAACACTGTGCGAAGCAACAACAAAAACACAACACAAGCACAGCGCCAATACAGTGAGAGCAGCGGCAGCCAAAAGCGTAAAATCATGCAAGCGCTCGCTGGCAAATTGCTTTGAGGAAGCGGCAGGCGCTGGAATGAGGCGCTCGAACGAATTTTTTGGCAAAGTTTCGTTCCTTTGTGTCTGCGTGTGCAATGAACTGAATTTATTCCACTAACATTTATTTCGAGCAAGAAATATTTGAATTTCCATTTAGCTTCGGAATTTGATGTGCTTACAGGAACTTTCGCGCTTTGCTAAGCTCACGATTTGTGTTTCTAAATTCCGGCGATGGTGGCTACTTGTACACTTTGTGCCTCGTAATTTGTAGAGTTCGCTTGCATTTTTGGCACAGCACACTGCTTCACTGATTGTAATCGAAAAATTCCAGCAATAAATAGCGATAGAAATAGACATTCTCACCCGACATGACTACTCAAAGCTATGCGACTCTGTGAGCTTGACTTCGCTTTCGAAATTCTTTTCTCGGTTGCGCTCGGCAGTGCGCATCGCTTAATTCTCGAGTTTATTACCGCATTAAGCTAAATGCAGAAAATGGAAATGTCATTTGGAAAAGTGCTACTTGAACTGTCATATTCGCAAATGGAATTGCATATTAAGATTGCACTAAAGTTGTCCGCTTTACGGCATAAGAAGTGTGTGCAAGTTCAGAGAGAAAATCGACTCTAATACTGTTCAGTTTAAACGAGTCATATCATAATATAATCATAAGAAATAAAATGTTATTAGTATTATTTCCTAAGAATTTTTAGTTTGGATTTTCAAAGAGTGTAAGGAATTTAAATTAACATGAGAGAGAAAATCGAATGGTGTGTATTTTCCTACAAATAGGCTCTCAAATTTACGTGTTCTCTTCTCAAGATATCTTCCAGTTTGATAGTGTTTTTCAGAAAATGTTGCCTACCAACCAGGAAAATATTCAACATTTTCTGCTCTTCTTCTGTAAGGGTGAGAGTTGAGTAGCAGTTTTTTATTTATAAATGTTGTTGTATTAAATGCAACAAGGGATTTTTTTATTCGTCTGTCTTATAAAAGAATGAACATTGATCGCGCTTAAAAATCTGGATATCTGCGAGTCTCTTGTGAAAGTTACAGATACTCATGGGCAGGCCAATAATTTCAAAGCTGGGCATTTCAACAGATTTTTCCAAAGAGTTATCTCCACTTCTCTGGAATTCCACATTATGGCCTACGCTAATGTGCGGCGGTTTCGGTTAAGAGGTTACATGGATTTCCCCGGTAAAAACAGCCTTTTTAAACAATTTTTTTCTCGTATAAAAAATTAAATATTTTATTCGAATTTTATATTTTTACAAACATACACTATTAGCAAAAAAATTCTGAAATTTTTGGAAAAAAATATTTTAAACTCGGGCATTGCGACGCTATTTCCGGTGACTCTTCGGAAAAAAGATGCGCCCGCGTTGGCAGGATAACTCCTTACAGGATCATCTAGAGTGAGAAAAAGATGTTTTAGTTAAAACCTTAACATAGAACTTGGACAAAGGCAAAAGCCACTGTAAATTGGATTTTTGGTAGACATTTTTACAAAAAAATATTAAAATTTCGTGATATTTTTCTTCAACAAATAGTTTTAATAGGAAAAAAATATTTCATCCTCGTCTTTAAGTATTGTATCTCAAAGATTTGTCTAAAATTTCATGAAGAGCGGTGGAGTAGTTCTCGAGAAATCTTACCAATCGACTTCAAAAAGACAGTTTCGTGAAAAACGCGTTTAAAGACGGCGGGCACAAGACTGTATTTCCGAAGTTAATACTCGGATCAACTTGAGAATTTAGGAAAATATTTTAGGGGCGTTGTAATTTTAATAATAGTGGTACAAAACAAAATTCGAGTTTTTGAGACGCGTAAACCCATGTAACGCCAATTCCCAAATACCTTATGTATGCAATATTAAACGACATAAATCGAGGAGCCGTATCGTTCGGACTACATCTAAATGCTAGCAAGGAAACTCTCATGGAAACTAGATTTGGGCGTAAACTCATTGGCTCTGTGCAGCAGTTGTAAGACCTATACTATCACGAAAGTAGAAGAGGATGATATAACATCTTTTTTGTGATTACAAGGCTTAGTATATATAAGAAAACATTCCTTCGCGATGTTTCGGAGGTTGTACAGATAAAACTTTTTGTACCGATGAACTTCATCAGAAGCACAGTATAGTTGAAAGAGGTGTGTTTATAGAAGGATACCTTTTGTTGAAGATCCGCTATGAACACTTTACGCCCAGCTTAAACTATAAAAATATACTTAAATTTCAGTTTATTGCCTTTCTAGAGTCTTGACTAAAATTATTTTACATTTAAAAGCGCTGTTTCCACGCACGCTGTTTAATATATTCATATGAGAAAATACTATATATTTATAATATTATGTATGCTGTTATCGCGCTATATTTAAGCAGCTCGGAGAAAAATTAGCAATGAAAATAATGAAAAGCAAACAATATTTGGTAATTATCAGAGAAGTGTTGGCGCGTGGCTATTTTTTCGTAGTTTCTACGCCTACCTACGCCAACGCATCTATTTTTATAAAATCCGACATATATACATGTGTTTGTCTGTGCGTAGATGTGTGTGTGGGCACAAATATATTTATATTAAAACCATAATAACTTCAATAAACAACAGCAAAATGCATACATGCAACATTTTTTGTTTTCCAGCAACACTAGGGTGGGCTAAAGGCTACAAGAGAAATAGAAAATAATTTTTGACAACATTTAATTTGATATACAATTTCAAATATTTAGGCGTTTTTAAAATTGAGTTTTAAGTTGAGAACGGCTTTCACACGGCGCTTTTTCGAACTTTTCGACTTATATTCCTTATATTGGATGTTTATTAAAGCTTCCTGACCCCGAAGGAGAACTGTCAAAACAGCTGCCAAAGTCACAGTCAAAGTCAAAATTTGACATTTATGTTGAATATATGGCACTTTGGCAAATTGTCAAATAGTGATTTGAGGCAAATGAGATGCATAGTTTGCTTCGTGGTTAAATATGTTGTCTTCCGAATCATATCAGAAAAATATTTTTTAACGGCATCCATAGTATTATGATGTGAGAGTATGTTGAGCCAAGGCTCTACATTGTTAAAGCTATGACAGTCGCGCCATCGCCATCTTGTTGATAAGCTTATGCTTGAGTGCAAATTGTTCGAAAGAAAGAGCTTCACCAGACGTAGTCGAGTTCAAACCAAAGACTCAATACAATAAAAAGTGTCAACTAATAAAAAAGAAATATTTAAAATCATTTTAAATTTGCATAATTTATTAGAAAACACATTTCTAAACCTCTAAACAAGCACGCTCTACTTAGTTAAATTTAATAAAAATGTGTTATATGCCTGTCTATACACAAAATCTTGTTTGCATTTGTACTTTGGGGTTGAGTTTGTTTATTACAACAGTAAATATAAAAACCAATGGCGGCTGGTTTCGAACACAGCAAAAAGCTGCAATCAAAGCGTGATTAGAAAATTTAATTACAATAATAGGAAATGAAAACATTTTGATAAAATATTTGTTCATATGAGTATACTTTTGTGCATAAGCGAATATTACGCGCAGTTCGGAGTATTTAAATTTTCGCTTTAAAATGTCACTACAAACTAGTAGTGTATTTTCGACCATGCTAAATGGAAAAAAGCTACCTTCAACTGACGAGCTCAATACCTATTAAACTGACTATATTAACAAACATGCATGGTATTATCGGAAGTCAGCCTTTGATAGATCTCAGTAAGGTATATAGCTCAGAGATTAGGCATATTTGCAACAATGTTTGACAGCTTAAACGGAATAAATTTCAATGTTACGCAAATTCGAAATAATTGGAAAAGTATGTAGATTTCCTTATGAGTAGCCATTCCTCACCATAAAAACCTTAGTTGGGTACGCTAAAAGCCGATAGAGTATAACCACTGTCATAAGTGTTTCTGAAGTAATAACTTTTTTTATTTAAAAATAATTATTCTTGCTTTTATACTGATTAGATTAGCGGTTATATTAGCAGTATAGTAAAAACCGTAGTATCGCCAAAAAGGCTTGAAAACAATGATTCAAAAAAAGTTCAGGTCGATGATACTGCCCTCCGCCATTAAAATATTACTGCTTACCTTGATGTACTTTGGCACCTCTTCGGTAAGAGAAGACTAAAGCTGGAATCAAATTTATTTTACTGTTAAAACATTGGACGGAAACTTGTTGAGATTGTTACTTGCACTCTCATTATACTCATGCAACATGTTGCTACAGGGTATAATAGTTTTAGTTCAGTTTTCGAGTTAGATATAGGGTTATATACATAAATGATCAGAATATTGAGACGAAATGAAATCTTAGTTACTTGTCCGCCTGTGCAAGCTGTAATTTGAGAAACATTGGGATGCCTTGATGATACTCGGTACATGTGCCTTGGCAAAAAGTAAATACGGAGTTCGTAAAGGGACCGTACTACGCTCATAAAACACTATTAAGGGAAAACCTATAAAATCTCATTATTAAGTACTTAAATAAGCTACAGTACTGCAATTTGGTACAGAGGATTATAAGAGGCTAAAAGTTTTGAAAAAGTTAGCATGATCCCGCCTTCTTATAAATGTACATATCTCTCAAACCGTTCACGTTAAATCAAGAATATGTAAATCCTATAAGAACCTCTACCGACAGTGTGAAAATTAATGAAAACGGACCATAACCCTGCTCATTCCCCATATACTGTTAATAATAGGCGCACTCAGACTGCAACCAAAGCTAATAGTGCCCTTGAAGTATGTCAACGTATGACCAAACATTTTCCTAACCATAACTAATTAAGCCACTAGGTACCGAATATGTGGACCCCAGTATGTTTTGTTGACTTTTTACTTCAAATATCGGTAGATGTGGGAGATATTTAATACAAATTCAGGGATAATACTTCCCTGAGCCCCCATACACCTGACACAACGATTATCGAACTTCCAGGTGACTCTATTTCGCAAATATAGGTCAACATCTGGGATATCTCAATGAGTAATATCCGGGTGACTTTACTTCATAAGATTATTGATGATATCTGACATGTTAATAAAATGACAGAAACAAATAAATCCGAGTCGATACTACCTCAACTCGGTATTCTAGATATGTATGGTATAAGGATTTCGATTTTCTGAAAAAAACAGGTGTACGTGAAGTGTACATATGTATGTTTGTATATGCAATTACTTGCATTTTAATCCTGTGGTTGACGTTTTGCATTTTAAGGTATTTCCTTGGCTTTGAGTCGAGCAAGTTTTAATAGTATAAAATGTTCGGTTGCACCCGAATTTAGCCTTTCCTTAATTGCTTAAAGTTTAAAGTTTTGTGATCGAAATTTTGATCTTGACAGACGAAAAGCTCTGAGCCTATTATTGAATAATCATCTTAGTATTTAAGTTGTCAAATTTCTTCGATCTATTAATACAGACCGAAAGACGAAATTGACCCAAAATTCTACGGCTGTAATATCAGAAGCGTCGACTACTTTCATAAATCGTATTTAGTCTGACGGCTCAGATCAGCAAGGTAAAAGAGATGTCAAACTCTCTCGCATAAGCAACGCAAATACAACTTGGAGATGAGCTCTACATAGACAGGCTTTCAAGAAACTTCAAGTAGTACTGAAGATATAAGGGTTAAATAGCAATAGTCTACTGAACATTAAAAACAAAACCAAAGAAAATAATAATGCTGCAAAAGAAGTACGCACAATTAACAAAAAGCCTGACTTCATTTGAAAGTAAATTTAGAACCATCCCAAATACGCAAATGCAACAAAATATAACAGTTAAAAGAAAACTTGAGAAAATAAGTAATTAAAGCAAAAAATTTACTTACAGAAAGCAAGTCGAGTTACACTTTTGTCTTAGCGAACTCCAGTATCCTTCTTTACAGCTCGCTGAGGCAAGTTCCTCTATATTGTATAACTGAAGTTTGAGTTGATTTATTCCATGGCAAGCGACGGCAAAGAAGTGAAATATAAAACTTACTTTACTTAACATTCATGCAGAATTAAACAACTTCGCAATTAAGGCGTAGGAATCCTTTCGTTTCATTTTGCTGCGAAGTTGTCCTTTCTACGCGCTCGCGTGATTCTGCTCTTCGCTGCCGTTCTTTCATAGTTGGATAAGAAAAATGGCAGTGCAGATAACCCAGGCAAGCGTGGAGACGTAAATTAATTTTGTTTTCGCGATAAAACGCCAGTGTCGCCGAAGGAATGTGCCGAGCGTGTCGAATGAATGCGAAGTAAAACAAAAAAATGTTAAAAACATATAAAATACACATCTCGCACACAAATGCCAAGTGTTGCATTGCGATTTAAAAACTGACTTATCTTATAATGCCTGGGTAAATGAAAGTCGCACGGCAAACAGCGGTCGCAGGCAGAGAGGTGCGTACGGTGGACGGTCGGTGGGATGGTCGGTTGAACGGTCAGCTTGATACGTTGACCGTGTGCGTGTGTATGAATCATATTTAACTTAACGGTGTTTTTAAACCCTACAAGCTTACTTGTTTAACCACAATTTTAATTGTCTTAGCGCGTAAGGAGCACACGACCTCGCGCTGTCCTTGTATTTATATATATACATATGTATATATGTATGTATGCTCGAAAGCGGTGATACAAGGTAAACCCCACTATTTGACTGAAGCGGGGAAGCAGTTAAAGGACCGAAAAAGGAAATAAGGCAAATGGCAGACAATAGTGTGTGAGAGAGACTAGTGTTGGTGTGAAAACATTGAAGAATTGTCTCGCTAGCAAAATTGTAATTTAAATTTTTATATAACGCACAATTGCTGAGTGTGGGCATAAGATGGCGTAAATAGTGTGACAGTGAAAACAAATAAATAAAGAAAAATTTTATATTGCTATTTTTCACAGAATGCCTGTTACCTAGTTCTGAACACGCACCTTGACATTTTTCTTCAGTTTCTTTATTTGCTCGGAAATTTCGGTTTTTAGCATTGAACACCACATACAATACATAGCTTAGGTTATGGAAAAACTTTCCAGGAACCCGCCTTAGGTTAGGTTAGTCTGGTAAGCCAATGAGCCATGCATAGATGGGTTTTGGTCCTTGCGATACCAGATGGAGTTCAGTTATTAGGTCCATGAGGAGTAGTTATCCTTTAGGATGCCTGCTCTTTTTTGCATTTTAACCGACTCCAGTGTATGATACCGTTGGGATCCCAGATGCTTACATGAATACGCCTTAAATACAGCTTTTTGGTCTTTAAGTAGTAAATTCAGAGTTCCCTGGAAATCCTTCAGAACATCATTTATAAAGACATAACCTAAGCACAACGTGCAAATATTGCCGTTTAGGGTTATAATTAATTTTGGTAAATAAAAGCTTTGGGAAGCTTAGATTGCCTTAGTTTGACACCTATATTTCTGGTTATGTAAAATGCTACAAAGAAATGGAGAATACTTTGTACATGGTGAATAATTCTCATAATCCCTCTGCGTTTTATGCGATCTGGTCTATTCGCATACGTTAGCGTATAAGTTGCGTTTTGCTAAATACCTACTTCGGAATTATTGAATGCAAGAAAAAGTCTGTTCGTCGTGCATAATGTTCCAATCCAAGTTCGAACTAAACAACTTAAAAAAATCTTAATTAGTAATAACCTTCTAAATAACAGCTACATTGGAAAATCTCCTGCCTACCATAGTAAAACATATTTTTTGGCAAACTTCTTTTTTTTCTTCCACGTAGTTCCCTTCAAGGCTCATACACTGACTATAGCGACCTTCGAACTTAACGCTACCATTTTTGTAGTACGATTTGTCTTAGATCTAAGCTTCGGCGATCACCTCTTCGTTCGACGAAAATTTCTTCCCAGCGAGCATTCTTTTGACATCTGAGTACAGGAAATAGTCGCTCGAGATCGCCAGATTTTGAGAATACCGTGGATGCGGAATGAATTCTAAACTTAATTCATGGATTTTTAATTCACTTGTGACAGGGTACATTGTCTTGATGAAACAGCACTACAGCACTTCTTCAAATGCACTTATTCGATGATTTCGATCTTGAAACAGTGCAATAACGCTTTGTAATAGTCCCTATTAATGGTCCTTCCTTTTTCAAGATATTCAATAAAAATTATTCTGTGAGCATCCCAAAATACAGACGGCATAACATTGGTTGCGTTTTTCAGCGTTGTGGAACAGACTCATCGTGTGCAGTCTACTCGAATGATTGGTGATTAGACTTCGGAGTGAAATAATGGACCCGTTTCATTGGTCATTGCCACATATTTAAGCAAAAACTCTGGTTTAATACGCTTGAACATCTTGAAACACCACTTTGAAACATCAACTCGTCGTTGTTTTTAGTCATCCACTTTGCAGAGAGCTTACTCATACACAAATATTCCTAAATGACATGCTTGTATACTTTCAGTTGATATCTCGAACAACTTCACATTACGGTCCTTCAAAATTATTTTGTGGACTTTTCTGATGTTTTCGTAATTGGCAACCTCTTTTGAACGTCCGGCTTCGGTGCTCATTTCACCACATTGAAACTTAACCTACCAGTCCTTGATGGTGGTTTTGCAGGGGTAGTGTTCGAAAACTCGTCATCAAGCCAAGCTCAGTACTTTTTCCCTTCAAAAAGCATTTTATGAACACCCAAAAATCCTACTTATCAATTTTTTCACAACCAGATAAGTTGTTTCACTCAAAATTATTTAATTCACAAACTAATGAGCTTTCAAAATTGTCAAGCGCTTTTTGAAGGATAGGGCAAACTAAAAAACATATGAATTCTGGTAGTGCCATGTACATATGTAACAGGCCGACGATTTTTCAGTTGACCTGTGATATCTACTTAATTGCATCCATTTGAAGTTTCTTTTGTAGGGGAATTTCATGGAATAAATTAATAAAATAATTCACGTTTATAGAATTTACTATATTTTAATAATTAGCAAGTCATTTTGAAAATGGCGGTGTGTAAGATTTTTCTCAAATCCAAAACCAAAAAGAATATGGTCTCTAATAAAAAATATAGAACACCTCCGAACAACCGAAGAAAAATAATGAAAATAATCACATTCATTCCATTCGAATTAGAATTCAAATAATGATAATAAAGAAACCCCACAGCAACGACTTTGCGTTCAGCGCCAGAAAACGGAACTTTATACATGCCCAACAAATGCAAATGCAAACAACTCCAATAAATTAAAGAAAGACAATCATCGAAATGCCACAGTGACAAATCACAAAGCAAAATAGCTGCGAGGGGAGAAATATGCGGGGGTAGAAACACTAAGGGTGATGCAAGGTTGCGGCATGAGGTTCTAACTTTTCGAATAAAAAAGCGGGGACGTGCTGAGATTGCCAACACAACCGAAAGCAACAACACAAACTGTTGCTAGCCGCAAAGCAAGTGACACAAAGTATGTTGAACAAAATGGGAATTTTTTGGGAAAAGCGGAAAAAAAAACAGAAAAAAAATGAAAAAAAAAAAAACAGAAGTCAAATGGCAAAGCGAGAGATTTAAAATAAATGCAATAAAAACGTTTAGACAGCAAAAAAAATTTGCAAAGTAAATTAAAGTTGGCAATTGTTCATGTTCCATGATATTTCACGTTCAGTGTTATGTGGGCAACACGGACTGTTATATGGCGTGGCTTCGGCAATCAGCAGACACTTTGTGACTTGGTGTTAATTGTCAAATTATGAGCGAATGTCCGACAGCTGTGAACTTTTCAGCGGTGGCTCAGTTATTTTTTTTTTTATGGAAAAATGTGGGAGTAGCGATTTGCCATGATGTTAATTTATTTGCTTTATTTGTGGCTTTAGACTTTGAAATTTTAAATATAATATTATTATTATTTAGATTAGCTAGGCAGACAGTAAGAAAATTGCAGTAGATGTTGTTACAATATTTACATCCATACACGCATATGCCGGATTTCGAAATTTGGTTAAAAGCCTAGAAAATTTTTTTTGTATTTTTGCTTATGTAGATAAAAAAAAAACTTATTTACGGCGCTTACACGTTTAAAGCCGAGTTTAAAACAGCGCGAAAGTCGTTCTTTCTTTTCGCTGAGTGACTTGTAGAATTTGGCCCCGATCTTGATAGGAATCCTCAGCTTACATAGCAGGATTAGTTTTGCGGGTATACCAAATTCAGACATTGCGGCATTAAGGCAGGTCTTTTTCGAGTTGTTAAAAGCAGTTTTTGGAATCGACGAGAAGGTGGTGCGTGATTCTATTTTCACGAGTCTTTCCAAGACTTGGCGCCTGGTGAAAATCTGATCAGCCGTTGATTTTCCAGGTCTAAAACCACACTGATAAGGTCCAATCAGTTTATTGACGGTGGGCTTTAATATTTCACACTATAGCCCGATAGAACCTTATACGCGATGTTGAGGAGGTAGTTAATGCGGATTGTGATCCCATACAAAGAATGCATACTCCATCTGCGTCTTTCGCCGCCGTATTTGAATAGTTCGGACGACAGTCCATCGGCCCCCATCGCTTTGTTGCTCTTCAGACGGGTAATTGCTATTTGAATTTGTTTATAGTCACGCCTGCTCCATCGTCTTCGATTATCGAACTGGGTTCACCATCTCCTGATATTGTATTATGCTTTCACTGCCATTCAGCAGACTGTAGAAGTGTTTCCACTATAATTTCAGTATGCTCTAGGCATAGACCACTAGATCACGTTTGTGGTTTTGCAAGAGTATGCTCCGATCTTAAAACCTTCAGTTAGTCACTGGATCTTTTGGAGATTTTACGAGCTTGACCCCTAGCAACCATTTATAGCACAACTGATTGCACGATTACTACTTTCCAATGACACGGACTTGGACTTGGCAAATTCCAATTTTATTATTGTCCCAAGAGCGGCGTATTTCAGAGATATACGTTCAGCATATTGTCTTAAAATTGTACATTTTACAATCTTATATGTATGACGCTCATAATGTGATGAGCTTTTCTTCAGCCCAACTGCAACTGAAAAACCTTTATATATATTTTGCTGAAGAAATATCAAATTTGCGCAGTCACACGTGCTTGGATTTTAAAAGAAATACAAACAGATTATTTGATAGATATGCACTACTACAACAATAACACAAAGATGTGGCAGCTGCAACTGCCACCGCACAAGAGAGATCAGTCAAATGGCAAACGGCATTGAAAGCGAACGTTTGTAGGCGTATAAATGCGGGCCGAGAAGAATGCTACATTGAATTGAAGTGTACTCCCTGGATGATGGCAACTGAACTGTGAATACATTTTTCCACACACACAAGCACATATATATGTATATAGATATATAAATAAAAACGTTAACTCATTTGTTGCAATGCATGTGTGTGTATGCAGTAATGTGTGCGTTGGAGAGTGATTGCACCCGGAACAGCAGTTACGGCAGCTCTTTGACGCTTCACATAAGCCAAGCCCAGTCAAGTCAAGTTGAGCTGAGCCGAGCGGAACACTTTCAATTGCAACACATTCAGGCGCTCAATGCGCACAACAACTTCGAATGTGGGATGTATATAGAATATAGATGTATAAATGTATATGAAATTCATATGTATATAAAGCGTATATATGTTTATATAAAAACTGTGCATATAACATATGCAGCTGAGTGCATGTGCACTTGTGCCATGGAGAATTCACAACTGTTCATTTGCTGTGCTTGTTGCAGCACCGGGGCGTATGAGCAACCTCATTATCGACGCCTTTCGATATCGACAGCGAGCACTTGAATGGCAACTGCCGTCATACAAATGCCCTAAGTGCAAGTGAATCCCTGTTGCATGCACGTGTATGTGTGTGTTTGGTGTGTACAAATTGTGTTTGCGCGCCTTGTGTCTTTCGCCGCAGTCGCTTGACAGATTTGCTGCTGGCTCTGTCGCATATGTACATATGTGTGTGTGTGTGTGTTTTAAAAGCATTTTGTTGTCATTGATTTGTTATCCGATTTATTTGTTTTTTTCTTTAATTTTTTTTCACTTTATTTCATTTCGTCTATTTTTCCAATTTTTTTCTCATTTTGGTTTGGGTTCAGTTGACAGTTAAGTTTCTCCGCAGCGTAAGCCTCACACTTCCTGCTGCCACATATTTATGTATTTATGCAAAGCAATTGCAAATGAATTCTTCTTGCTTTTGTCATGAATAAATGATGAGTGATGACGCAAGTTGAGCATGTGTTCGACAACTTTGGTTATTAGCATTTTTCTTTCTCGTTTGCATTAAATTTCAAAGTTTTTGACAGTTTTTAATAAAGAAATTGGTGCTGATTATGCATTAATTGTGCGAAAGACTTTTGTTTTAATTCACAAATTGGCAGTTTTTCCAAACAAATATTGAAGGTGATGCATTTTTTTTGCATGAAATAAACAAGCTTCGAACCTGCGTCCTGCATAAAATGCTTCATTAAGCTTTTGAGAACTTTTTTGGAAATGTAGCAGCTGTTGATTATGCCTTTTCATGACCTCACTATTAATGTCTCAGCAACAGCTATCAGCTATTTTAGAGTAAAAATTTAAAATAAAATATTTTTCAGAATGAGCTGGTCACTCTTCTTTAAAAAGTAATATTTAATTAAAATTAAAATAGAAAGAAGGTTCATTAAAGCTTCTGACTTCAACAGAAACTCCAGTGCACTTAATTATACTCATGATTTTCGAGATGACACCCTAAGGCCAGGTCGCCCAAAAGCTAGTAATAGTGCTCAAGAGAAAGTGGAAAATGTCCATGAAATTATTGGTATCGATGCATTGCAAGAATGTTGGCAGAGGGATACAATAACGGGTTTCTTCTAAGAGCGCTACAAAAGTTTTTTTTAATAAAATAACGGTTTAGGACATCAACGGAATTCTTTATTTCTGTAAAAGTACATTCGACGGCATTATGTTTGAAACTCGATTTCTTTTGCATGGCCACGGGCACGCTTGCAGAAATCCAGACGCTCGACACTTTGGGCACTTCTTTATCTCACTGGCACGGCTATATTTTGTAACGTACCTGTGACTCCGAATTTCGGAAGTAAATTTTAATAATTTCGTCTCGTTGATGGATAGTATATCTTTCCATGATGAAATGGCAAACCTTACTGAAGAGAAATGGCAAAAAATCGGAGAAAAATGTTCAGTAGTTTGCTGTCCCTATCGGTCTACTTTTAAAGCATCTCTATTAAAAAACACAATTGGGAAAATTTTAAGATTTGGGAGATAGAAAGGTCTGTGCGAGGATATATTCTCAGCCATAAATATTAATTATATTATTTTTAAATTTAAACAGTAAAACTGTTTGCAGTTAACACATTTCCTGATTTTACTGCTCTACTTGCTTACCTTACTATAGTTGAGTGACTCGTTCACCATACTTTATTTTAGATACTCATTATACTTATTACAAAGCTAAGCAGAGGGTCTATAACCCAATTTTAGTAGACATGCAAAATATTTTTTGTTTTTAGTAGAAGATAATAATAGAGAAAATGTGTGACTAAATCTATCACATAAGTGAATTAGGCCTCCCCGCAAATTAATAAAACTGCAATTGACAGTTAATGTTCTCCCCAAACCCAATAGGTTTCTGAACGATGGGTCTGATGACAAAAAAGTTTCATTGGCCAGCCAATCATATCCCAAGATTTGGGTCCTTATCCATAGATTTGACACCTTTACTTAATAATTTAACGTAACATAAAATAGTTTTGGGTGAAATCATATAAAAAAATTAAGCTGTTAACATCAATTCGTGCCAAAATTATATCTGTAGTGGTTGAGAGAATCTCTGGCTGAAATAAATTTGATATACAGTTGAACGCTACCAAGTTTGGCATAATTCGACTACTTTTGCGACAGTGGTACTAATATTCGGCTTCTACAAAGCCATTGAAACGATGACTCTGGGCTTTACAGAAATGCCCAAGGTCGTGGAACACTAGCAACATTGTATATAAAACAAAAGTACTTTGAATTACTGTTGATGATGTTGTTGACGGACAAACCAAAATGCTTTTAATTTTAAGTAACAGACAACTAAGCATATTGGAGAAAACATTTTAGGAAATATACCCTTCAGCTTCCATTTTCAGAAACTCGGTAAAGTGGATCGGAAGATTGCAGAGCATCCGTGAAGACTGATGAGACGCTAGAAAATCACTTCCGTGAACATACTGCTCTCAGACGATTGAGGGGGGATATGTTCCATGGCTACCAATAAGCCACCTGAAAATATATTGGGCAGTTAGGGCAAAAAAATTCTAGATATTGCTAAATTCACAGTATTGAGGGACAGACCTAAAATAATTAAAATTTGGCAGCACAGTTGAACTAATATTAGACATGAAATTTATTGTGAGCTGTTCATATAATTCAATTCAGTATATTTGTTAACTTACCATAATATCTTTATGGCTGACTCTAGGAGATAAACATAGTTTTAAGTTCTTCTGTCGTATTCGGCAAAATTTTGAATATAATTGCTCAACAATGTGTTGAAAAACCTCAAATAGACCTTTTAACTAGAGCTCGTAAGTATGTAAACTTTGTGAATATTTTAGTATCACCTATGTACATATATATTTTTTGTATTATCCTCTGGGTCAAATCAAATGTAAATAGTACTTGAGATAAATCTAAAAAGCCTTTTCTTAGAATTTTTTACAAAAATACCGTTTTGTTGGCATACTAAAGGCCCGTATATAACTGATAATGAAATAATCTATTATATGCGTACATTTTTTTGCAAATTATTAGAACAATATTATAATATATAAATTAGAAAATATTAAAGAAAATAATCAAAATTTATATTTTTTTAAAGTAATTTTCACTTTAATACTGTTTATTTTCATCTCCAACAAACTAGGCAAACAATTTGCCTGACAAAAAAAAATTAAAAAAACCATTGCACAATAAAACAGAAGGACTCCGAGAAAAGCATAGAAGTCATGCCGGGAATGTCACAGCGCTGGTGTTGATAACCATGGCTATGCGAAGTATGCGGAGCGGGCGACAGATTAACGCACTTGCCAGCTGGTGGACGCACACATTCACAGCAACACACTTGGGTGTGTGTATGTTTTTTATTTACATTTAAGCCAGTTTGCAGCGTTTTGCGTGGGAATCTCTTGATGAAAAAAACAAAAACCGCGCGATAGGCACGCTCAAGGGTTGGCTGCGCGCTGCCATCATTAAACCCTTCGGAGTGCGTGGCTGCAGCCAAGCGCTGCGGATTTTATGCTTCAATTGTTGATCTAAGTCTCAGTTGCCCTCAAATTTTTTCTATAACCACTCCTTGTTGTTGTTGTTAGTTTTGTGCTAAAACAATTGCAGTCATGATGATTTCATTCCAGATGCGTTGTTGCTTTTTTTTCTTTCCTGAAAACTAAGCAAACAGTGAAAGAGTGAAATTCAAAGCCAATAGGCATGTTTGTGTGTGTGTGTGAAAAATGATTTCTCGCTTTGAAACAGCAAACAGCCTGAAGCAAATACATATGAATGAATGTATGTGTGTGTTTGTTTGCATATATGTGTGTAAACAAACAAAGTCAGGTGTGTGTATGCGTGCGTCAGAGCCAGCAGCGTTTGCTCTGAAACTGAACGCATTTATTTTTCCAGTCCGTTTTAGCATGCAACCACACACACACATACATACAAGTACAAATATTTTGCTCAAAGAAATTTTCTAATGAACTTTTTTTACACACAAATTTTTTGCTTGCCTGATTTGTAAAAAAAAATAATTTTTTTCGGAGAAATTTAATAAAGCAAATGCTTGCTGCACATTCAAAGCGCTAGACTGTGCTAGAATATCAGCGCAACAATACTAAATTTAGCTTAAAGCGCATATTTATGGCAAAAGTTTTTTCGATGCAAGCAATTTTTTTGGAAAAAAACTTTAAGTAAATTTTAGCAAGAAAACCAATTGAAAATGCTTTATTACTTATGACTCTCAATGGATTATATGGAAAATATAAAATCTCATGATTTCTATTACAAAAGATGATTGATCTAACTATATAACATGATTCCTGCCAATTATATTTCAAGCAAAATTACTTAACTGAACGTATTGTTGAGAAAGTAGCTTTTCTCGGTTCGGTCTCGATTTAACAATACAAATTGCAAAAAATGTTGCATGCCTTTGGGGGCAAAGAATAACTTGAAGTAGATATGAATGATACAAGTTTACTGAATCTCTTCAACTCATACACTTTTCTGTATCTTACTGTAAGAAAAAACACTTCTAAATTTGTTACATCGATAAAAAAAAGACGTTTTATCGTCCATCATATATTTGTCAGAACCAGTTTGATGCACAGAACCAGTTTTTCTTGCACAGAGAAGGAATAACAACCAGCAGATACATATTCATATTACAATTTTGAAACGGATAAATTGTATTATCGATTTTAGCTAACAAATATAAAAAAAGTAAAAAATCAAATCAATAATACTTTAAATGTTTGCAGAAGATAGTGATGACAGTTTTCATTTTAAAAAATGTGGATGCCGTTGAATCCCTACACGATCTCTACGCGGTGAAGTTGATTTTCCTGCTTAAAATTACTAAAAACTGAAAATCCAAAAACTAAAAAAAAACTATTATTACTGCAGATGAAGAGAGGTCCTGATAGAAAACCGTCTTAAAAATTTAGATTATTATTAAAAACTGTTTTCCATATTCATATGGTAAAATAATCTTTACAGAGTTT
This sequence comes from Bactrocera dorsalis, assembly GCF_023373825.1. Classification (NCBI taxonomy): domain Eukaryota; kingdom Metazoa; phylum Arthropoda; class Insecta; order Diptera; family Tephritidae; genus Bactrocera; species Bactrocera dorsalis. Next base: position 11,129,006 of record NC_064304.1, on the reverse strand, counting down.
TCGCACAATAAAAGCTTCTAATTTCACTACCGCTTTCGAGCTTTCACACAATTAACTTTCAGAAACATAAATATCGTAAATAGTAAATATATTGAATTGAAGAGAATAAAATAAAATAAAAACTTTTGAGAGCTTTCGCACAATGAAATCTACTAATTCCACTTGAGCTTTCGAGCTTTTACACAATTAACTTTCAGATTCATAATTTTTACAAATAATATATTACATTGAAGAGAATGTGTTTGAGAGCTTTCGCCTAAAAAAAGAAGAGCTCTCGAGCTTTTACATAATTAACTATCATTTTTGCAATATTTTGTCACATTGAAATGAAACACAGTTACAAAAAAACTTTTCAGAGCTTTCGCGTAAGGAAAGCTTCTGAAATCACAAAAGCTTTCGACCTTTCACATAATAAAATTTTAGAATTATTATTTTACTTAATTATATTGAAGAGAATAAAATTTCAGAATTACAACCATTTGCATATTTACATAATTAGTATAGCACTGTGAATAGCTTTGCACCATAATGAAATTATTATGGCTTATTAAGTTAAGGCTCGAATATCTCGAAAAGTATTAATGATAGCGATTTTGACCTCGAACATTTTTTATATCAAATAAAATTTCCTACAAATTTGTCATGTAAATTTTTTCTGTAGCTCCTGTCGTTTTACGAGATATATAAAAAAAAAAGTGCGTGGAGTTCCCTACGGCGCGAAGAAGTTATACTTCTTAGCGGTGTTCAGAAGGGCATAACATTTTTCTATGAAAGAAAACTTAATTCACATTTTATAATTTTATTATGCACTTTTTATAAAGCAAAGTCTAAATGAAGGAATTTTAATTCGGAAAGAAGTTCTGTCTCTTCGTTGCGGAAAATATGCAAGCGTACCATATATCTTTTGTAATCCATCAACACTCGTTGAAAGCTCAGCAAGTTATCGGTGAATTGACGATCGTTTGATTCATCACTAGTTATAGATGCTCCCGCAGAGATTGATGAAACACAGAACGTTGAATCTTTTTACGCGCTCTCCTGATATTCCTCATCTGTTTTCCTCTTCCTCGGTTGGATGCCAGCTATCATTTCAATCTCTCCTTTTCCGCGCTCTGCTTTCTTTCGTGCTCTTATTCACGATAATATTGTACTGTTTTCCCTCCTTTTAAACCACGGGCTACAATCTAACAGAATTTTATTTAATTTTTTGCTTACTAATAGAAATTAAATTTATCACAGCAATATTAATGTATGTTTGATACATTACATTAACCGATTTCGCCCATATTTCGACATACTCTCAAGGTGTTAAAAAATATTATATACCAAATTTCATTGAGATCGGTCGAGTTACTTCCTGAGATATGGTTTTTGGTCCCTAAGTGGGCGACGCCACGCCCATTTTCAATTTTTAAAAAAAGCCTGGGTGCAGCTTCCTTCTGCCATTTTTTTCCGTAAAATTTAGTGTTTCTGACGTTTTTTTGTTAGTCGTTAAACGCACTTTTAGTGATTTTCAACAAAACCTTTGTATGGGAGGTGAGCCGTGGATTTTTATGCGATTTCTTCCATTTTTGAACTGTATAGAAATACCTGAAGGAAACGACTATATAGAGTTTTGATTGGCATAGCTAATAGTAGTTTCCGAGATATGTACAAAAACTTAGTAGGGGGGCGGGGCCACGCCCCACTTTTCCAAAAAAATTAGATTAAAATATGGCCCCTCTCTAATGCGATGGTTTGTGCCAAATTTCACTTTAATATCTTCATTTTATGGCTTAGTTATGACACTTTATAGTTTTCGTTTCCCACCATTTTGTGGCGTGGCAGTGGGCCGATTTTGCCCATCTTCGAACTTAACCTTCTTATGGAGCCAAGAAATACGTGTTCCAAGTTTCATCATGATATCTCATTTTTACTCAATTACAGCTTGCACGGAAGACTGACGGACGGACGGACGGACAGACAGACATCCGGATTTCAATACTCTACTCGTCACCCTGATCACTTTGGTATATATAACCCTATATGTGACTCTTTTAGTTTTAGGACTTACAAACAACCGTTTATGTGAACAAAAGTTCTATGATACCTCTACTTAAAAGCAACTTTGTTGCGAGAGTATAAAAATTAAAAGTAAATTCTGTTGAGATTCGAACCAGTGTTCACATCGTGACAGTCTAGGCGCTTACCACCAGCACCACCATTGACACTTAGGTTGCGTTGACTTAATATGATTTGGTTATGCAGACAAGGTTGCGTTACAGTTCATATGGATGGAGCGAGGTTGCGCAACTTTGTCGTTACTTTTATATGGAAGGTTGCGAAATTCTTGAAAAATCGTGTTTAGAGACCCGTACTACCTCGCCGGTGTGAGTTACGACTTTGTTGCACTGTGCACTTTTGTAGAGTGAACAATTCTGAGAAATATGCGTCTAAAGTCAAAGCGATGCCATAAAATACCTCTGATCTGTGGGAATTTAAAGAGAAAAACTCACGATTGTAGTGTATTTTCTATTGAAAATTTGTACAGTCCTTGGATCAGTTTTTAATGTTAATATTATAAGCTAAAATTTTCAGGAAAATTTTTTAGGGTATTTTCAAGGAAATTTCGTGACGGTACTGGAAAAAGTTAACTCCCTAGCGTGTATTAATAATAATGAAATTAATTATAATACCAAGCCATTGGTAAAGCGTTGTATTAGTATCCGACAATCAAAAGTTTTTAAATCTAAAACTTTGAAAAAGAAAAACATATCATCTAGGCAAAAAACGTTGCCTACATTGCGGCGCAATGACATACAATATACTCTTCAAATAAATTAAAACATAATATGCTAATGAAAGGTGCATGAGTTCTGAGATCAAGAAAAGTTTATATGCATATAACACTCGCAAAAAAAATTTACATTATTTAAATATTTTATAAACTAAGATTTTAAAGTATATTCCAAAAAATATCACTGCAAATACATATGTTATATTTATTTGTCAAAACAGCAAAACAGCAATGATTAGAAAACATTAAAACAAAAAAGTGCTCCAAAACGAAAGTGCTTTAATTAAATTTGTATGCAGAGTTGCAGAACAGTAATCCTAAGTGCACTCACACACGAACACTCATACAGAGTCACGTACTTATGCGCAACTTTGCTCTACTCACTAATGCGAAAAGCTGCAACATCAAAGCCAAATGTAAGGCAATAAAAAAGTATTGCTGCCAACTGCTTCACTTTCGAGTCAAATTACAAATGTCCCCATCACTCGAGCCAAGCGCTTACAAGGTGCCCGCATTTGCATACTGTCACACGCACATATGTACATATGTGTATGTACACACATGCAAATGTGTGTGCAAAGGACAAAAATTGCGGTGTTCCCTTGAAGCTTGAAGCGCCAATGAAAGTTCCGATGTAATTCAAATATTTTCGCATACAATTTACAAGTCAGCTGCATTGCATTGCTGTTATTGTAATTGTTGCCAACGCTCTCTACAATGTATGCAATATACATATGTGCTTATGTGTGTGCGTAGGTCGCCACCGCTGTGCAGCTGTGGCATATTAAAATTTTATTGCTTTAGGGTGCTTTGTTTTTGCTTCGTTTTCGGTTTTTTTTGCCGCCCGAAGTTGTAATTGCTGCGATCGCTCCACTGCATGTTTAATTGCATTTGCAGACAAACCAAAATTTCAATGAACCACAATTGCAGACAATTGCTGAAATAACAGTGGCAATAAATTTTGTATTTTTTCCGCATTTTTTCTTATTTGCTTTTGTCTTTTCGTATTTCAGTAATGTTTTTGCCAGCTGACATGCATGTTGTCACTTGGCGGACAAAATATGCAAGCATGTTTGCTAGGATGCATAAATTAAACTAGTGTGCATATAGGTGTGTATGTGTGTGTGTGGTATTAAGTGTTATTGTGTGGGTAGTGCTAGTCCGAGTACAGGGAAATGTGGCCACAAACTTCGTTTGGTTGTGGCGAATTTATGGTTGCTGCAAAATCAAGTCTCATATTTAACATAAGAAGCAAGTTATGAAAAGATTACTTATATATGTATATTTACATTCGCACATATTTAGTTTAATGAGTTAATATGGATGTAGGTAAATACCAAAAATAGTAAGACTTACTAATTTAAATTTCTCCCGAAAACTTGTTTGTTGAAATATTTTTATTCTTGGTTGTTAAGACAGTAACTGACATCTGTGCCAAATATCACATCCAAATATTCATTAGTGCTTGGTATAAGCTTGCCTTTCTGAAGTACATAAAGTGCATTCGCCGACTTTTGCGATATGTGAAATTATCAACAAAGAAGTTCCATTAAATTGTGTGTGCCGAAACCTTCAGAATGTTGGAAAAAACCTTCGTTGATAATTGTTTGTCGCGAGCAAGTGCTTTTATTTATTTATTTAGTTACATACTTAAAAATTTATTTAGCACTGAAAAATATTTAAAATGATAGAGAATATAGAAATAGGCCTGTAATTGGAGACTACATCCTTCCTATCACCTTTAAGGATAAGGGTGATGAATGTCAATTTCCAGTCTGAAATAAAATTACCAGAAGACAGAGACTTATTGAAAAGAAGCAGGAGAGGATATGCAAAGGCAGAACAATTGTTTATAAATACAGGTGGCTACCCATCGAGAGAGGTTCGGAAAAAGACGTGATATCCCAAATAGACTTGGCAATATCATCCTGCGAAAGACAAAGTGTGCCAACATTTATAGATGAAATATCATTAGCAGAAAAAGTAGCAGTAGTTCCAAGCTCATCATGTACATAATTTGATTTGAAGAATTCAGGAAACAAATTGGAAAACTCAACAGGAGTGCTTGCCGGCTTATCACCCCAACAGAAAGCGAATGTAATGACCGAAGACGCCTTTCTAAGTTTTACAAATTTACAAAAAGACTTAGGGTTCGACTTAATGCTGTCAATAAACCTTTTATATAGTATTTAATCCAAATTATTAAACACTTTTGTGCAGTGTTGAAATTAAACGAGGAAAGAATGAGCTTTTATTGAAGAGAATTTTCTGTAATATTTATTTTTAAGATTTTTCAAGCCTTTGAAGACCTTGGTACACCAAAGCAACTTAAATAGTTGTATATATTGTATTTAACGGAGGTTTTATAACGATACAATTCTTGAATGGATTTCTTAAAAATGAAAAGCAAAGCTATTTGAAGTATTTAGTCCAGAAAGAAAATCATCACATTTAAACTCAATGAGTAGATCGCACACAAGGCAAAAATAAAAATTAGCCTGGCAATAGGTTTAATACGAGTAGGAGCGAAAAGATAAGTATCACGCTCAAACATCAAAAGAAAATGATTAATGGTATCTGGAGTAATGGAGGAAATATCATCTAATCTAAAGTTTAATTTATCATTGAGAGAGATTAAGTCAAGAAATCGATCAAGACTATTTGAATAAGAGTTAATTTGAATAAGATTAACACAAAGAAAGCTATGAATGAGATATAACTCGTGACAAGACGGAAAATTGGAGGGAATAAAAGCAGGGCTATAGGAACAAACGGTCCAGACAATATGGCTTAGATTAAAGTCACCAAGAACACAAATATTTTTTTGTTTCAACTTAAGTATTTAAAACTAGTGAAGAGTTATTATTTGCATGCATCTGATACGACTCTAGAAGATTTTTAGGAGGGATGTATAAAACAACAATGCCATTGATACAAATACGTAGTTGATGCAGAATAGAATCATCATTATCAAGCCATATTAAATGAGGACGACGTTTGCAATAAACCACTGGAAGGACACCACTCTAAGACAGCCAGGTTTTTCGGAATCTCTATCCCTACGGAAGACAGAGGGGAATTCAAAAATAGTTTTGGTTGAAGTGTTACCAAATTTCAACTTTTTTGTGGTATTACCTTTTTCAACTGTGTGGAGTTGAATAGAGGATCAAAAAACCAGAATGCAACCAAGCATCTGTTTTTTTTTTTTAAATTTTAATCAATTTGAATCAATTATTTTGTACAAATACTTAAAAAGGTCAGACATTTGTTAAAACTCTGGAGAAAAATCCCGAAACTAGACGAGGTAAGCTAAAATTAAGGTGCCTTGGAAAGTGTTTCGAAGATAAAGAGTCGCTGCAATCTGCTATTGGTAGAAAGTAAAGAAAAAGTATTTTTCGAGAAATTTTAAATTTTTAGCGTTTTGCTACTCTTCAGTCATTTATGTTTTTTCTACAAGCCACAAATACGGTCTTCATAATGTTTAAAACCACCTTAGCAACCACAGACATTCTAGTCCGAACCGGCAAAAATTTAAAATCATTTTCTTATGACTAAAGGGAGCAAGAAAATGAGAATTGGGTTGCACTGAAGTTGAGTTACTTCAATTTAACTGTTCAGTTGAGTGTAGTTGAAAACCGTAATCGGAATAAATGTTAAGAACTAAAACAACGACAATTAAGAAATATTTTTAACGTTTATTTGGCGATTAACACATACCAATGTTATGACGCAATTCAAGAGTTATTAGCAAAATATCTCCGCAAACTTACAAACACTCTCCACCACGTCCTACAATACTACCATGAAGGCAAGGACATAACTCACAGCCAGCAAGCACAATTTCAGCGCAATTATTTCATCATTTTGCAGCTGACAAGGTTAAACAATGAAAACAACAACAACATCAAACTTGTATTGCTAACAAAATAAATTGCCTGATATTTTACGTGCCAGTTCCGTTAAGTTAATTGTGCCAGTTTTCCAATTAGGCGGCACCTAACGTTGTCCCATGCAATATCTACGTGTACTCACCCACACATACTCACACATATACATATATTTACTCACACATGCACCATTGCGTTGTTACACACTTGACAGCCCACCTACTGTGGACTTAGCTTGTCATTTTTGTGGCAACCAAATGTGCCAATCATCGCCACTGGCAAGCGCAGCAGGTCACACCATCCCTAACAGCACCGGAGACTGTTCAACTTGTTTACAGTTGTTGTAGCCATTTTTGTACACATTTGTACATAGGTTATGCGAGCAGGAAGTTGCTCCCACACAAGCTCTGATACCAGGGTGTCAAATCGCAAAAGTTATCAGTTTCGACAGGAAACTTATTTATTTCGGCTATTATAGCTACAGTGTCGGTAGGCAGAATGGAAGCTTAGCTTTTACGTTTTTTGAGAATATTTACCAGTTTGTTTTTCTCAACCCTTTATGATGGAGGAACTTCAGTCTAACAAATTAAATTACCAAAAGAGTCCGTTATGACTCTAACCTCTGATTTCCATATTGAATTGAATACCACTACAACATATTCACGAACTAACAAACAAAATGTTACGATGAATCATTCGACCATAACTTAGTACTCCGCTGAAGCTTGTTTTGAAAATTAATTAAAAAAAAAATTACACATTTCCATTAATATGCTCAACACTGTACAAAACTGAGTATGTGCAATCACGCTCTACACTTATTTATTTGCGTCTATAAGTATTTAAATATACATATGTATAAGTATGTATGTAAGTGTAAGTCAGCTACTTGTCTGCAGCAAGTTTGTTTGGCCAAAGGTAACCGTACCGTTCTGTTAACAAAGTGAGAATTCGGCAAGGCGTTTGGCCTTTTTGTTGTTTGCCAAACTTTTACTGAGCAACCCACAAACCCACAAAACACAAACAATAACAAACTGCGTTGTACCGCAATAAGGTGTTGTCAGTGTAAGCAACTTCGCAGGCAATTTCAAAAGAATTTCAAAAGTTATTCCAAAGTTATATTTTTCCTCAATTTCCTGTGGCCATCTACTATATTGCGTCTCTGCAGGTAGTCAACGAAACAAAGAAACAGACTTAGCCACATTCGGTCATTATCGATTAGTAGGTGATGGATAGCTAATAAATGGATTAAAAGACTTGACTTAACTTTTAATGAATAAATCTGATTGGAATGGGAATTGGCTTAATTCCAAACAAAGCCATCGATTTTAATTAGCATCAAGATGTGAAAGTTAGGCTTATGAATATTAAGGATATGATCACATTTGTATTTTATATAAAAATGCTCGAGTTTGTTTTTTGGATTATTGGAATTTGACAAACCACGGCGACCAAAATTATATGCTGTCATTTTATGACAAACTTTTTTATTTAAAGGCAATCGTTTGATAGGTTCGAGCAAGACTGTCATTAAATTTGACTTTAGTACAACTATGCTATAGAAGATATGGAAATTTGAAAATTAAATATTATTATAAAAACAGATAAGATAACAGTATATTATTTTCGAAAACTTAAACTAATGGAATATGCAAAAAAAAACAATAATTTAGCTTTCCATTTTATTTTGACTGATTAAGACTTGGTGAGCCCCTAAAGTCTTACACTCTGCGATTGATATTGATACGTGGATTGATTTTAATATTCGGGATCAGAAAAAAGAAAACAATATATGTATGTCGATCATCGAAAATCACTTTTTTGTTTTTCAAAATATTTTTCATTAAGTTTAATACAATTTTTATTGCCTTTGCGCCATTTTTCGAAGCAGTTTTGCAATTCTTATCGAAGTACCTCCCAACCATGAGTTCTGAACGCATCAACCGCCTCTTTAGGTGTCGGAAAACATTGGCTTCTCTAGTTAATTATTTCGTACGGCAATAAAAAGAAGTAATTGGTGCCAAGTCAGGACCATACAGTGGATGGTCAAATTGATGTTTTGACTGCTCGAAAATGCATTTGTTTCAGTCGATGTGCAAGAGCTCGCATTGTCATGATGAAGATTGACTGCTCTACGGTGGTTAGTTTTTCTGATTTCTTGAAAGACAACTGGCAAACGATGCTTGTGTATCACCCAAAATGTACTGTTCTACGTTATTTTAGTGGTATGGTTGCTACTGTCCAGTTTTCTCAAAAAAACAGACAACCATTTGCTTGGAAGTGCTTCAAGTGAACAGTTTTGTTGAATTGGCTCATCTTGAAATAACCCTATAGTCGACAACTATTTCTTTTCTGGTTCATATGCTTAAATTCACGATTCGTCAACTCTCACGATGTCAGAGACGTGTTACAAAGTACCAGTATTGTATTTTTTAACATTTTTCTGGGCCGATTAGCATGAACTCTTCATAGAGATTGATAAATTGTGAACACATTTTTTTTACCGATTTTGGACGACCTTCACTAAATTTAACTTGGAGTGATTTATGATCTTGATTAAACTCATCGCACCACCGATAAACGCTGCTACTTGGTGGAGCTTCAACGCCAAAAATTTAATTAACCTCATCAATGCTTTGCTGCTGAGTTAATCGCGCTTCATACCCAAAATAACCACCAAAATCATTCGAATGAGTCGCAAGAGATGACGGGTTCTCCTGCTATCTCTCTAACACTTACTGAAGATGCTCAAGTCCTATATCCTTCACTTTTTCATTATTTTCATCAATTAAGGAGGGCGAATGTCGTCCAGAACGAGGTATGTTTTCAATGATTTCTCGACCGTCTTTGAAGGCTTTGGAGTGGTACTCGTAGGCGCGTGTTTTTGATAAAGCTGAATTACTGTAAGCCTTTTCCAACATTCGTAATGATTTCACATACCAAAAATGGTTAGGAATACAAAATTTTATAGAAATTATATCCATTGTAAAAACCACAACGCACTACGGAAGTGTACCGACTGAAGCAGCTGCTGTAAGCAAACTGCTTGATAGACCGCGTTCACATTTGGCATAGACGTTAAGGACAGTCCTACCAACTTAGCAATATATGTACATTTCGTTGAAATATATTTACCCGGTAAATTTAACTACAATTTCCAGTTGCTGTTTAAAGAGGATTCATTTCTAGCTAAAATGCTGAAGCAGAGCATCAATTGCCTGGCACAGGCACTTCTAGCGTGATTCGGTATATAAAGAGTTCTACGATTAGTTATAAAAGTTATTTCATTATCGGTGGACTCAAAAGTTAAAACTATTTTGCAATAACATGGGCTAACTTTTTCACAAAAATTTATGTAAAATATTATTTTTTGAGGTTTCATTAAATTTACCACGAATACTGTGGCAAAATGCTGTAAACTCGAGAGTTGCATATTTTCACAAGAAAAGATTCGAAATTAAATTTCCTCGAAAAAAATTTCCCTTAAAGTAATTTCACTTTCCCTCAGCCGAATATGCAATTTTCTGAAAACTTATCACAAAATATATTCTCTGCACTCTCGAGTTTACAAGTGTCACATGCTCTACGTTGTTGTTGTCGTACTATGTTGTTGGTAATGCACTCCCATTGTTATGACAATTAGTGCCAATTGAAAGCTGAAATTCTCGGTAATATACAGAATGAAAGTTTAAAAGCTGTACAGCAGTGTTTTTCAAAAACAAGCATTGAAGGAAAAAAAACTCAAAAAGAAAATTTACTGTTAAATTCCTGCTAATCGATATGAAAGGCGACACGTACGCCTGTTTGTTGCCAGAACGCGTGAATGCAAAATGCAATTTGCACGAGCAACCAAATCGGTGGACACTCACACGCATACACACACACACGGGCGCACGTGGCATAACGTTGCCGGCGTACATTAAATGAGACATGGCATGATGCCAGCAAATTGTCCGCATCAATTTGTTGCCGGTTCGGACAGGCGAACAGCGCATTTAACAACAGCGGCGAAATGGCTAAAATGTTGAAATTGCATTGAAATTGGCATGTGACGCAGCGCATAAATACTCGCACTTCGCCGCTGAAATGTGTTTTCTGTGTCAGCCTGTGGTTCTTGTCCTGCGGTGCGGCAATCGTTGGCGGCGGTGCCAACACAAGCTGCCGCGCCAACACCGGCAGCGGTTGGCCGTGTTGGTGTCGTTCTGAATTGAGTTGAATTGAGGTTATGTGCCACATAATGGACTGGACGTGCATTTTAAACCAGCACACCACCACCACCATAATTACTAATGCTAATGTGCACGTGCAAGTGACTTCGTGTAATAATATTTGTAACAACAACATGTATACTGTAATTAAAAGAAATCACAACCGAAGTGGCAACGCTGCTTAATGTGTTGTGTGCGTCGTTTGGTTTATGACAGCGTTGCTGTGTTATGAGCAGTGTTTAGTAACTTCTAGTTTTTGTAAATAGCCGTTGGACATACAGTGAATACTTTATTGTGGTGTAAATCCTAAAACACTATTCTAACATTTACATTATAGTAAGTTTACAATACCCAGTAGGTAATGTCGGAGATCATAAAATTTGTTTTCAGTTATAAATGCCCAGCATGACTAGTTGAGTGATGGAACCATGTCCATCTGTCTGTCTCACCATATGTGTATATGCAAACTCGTCTCTTAGTTTTAAGGTTGTCGAAATAAAATTTTGTACATTTCCTTTTCTCTCCAAAAAAATGCTCATATGTAGGAACCACCAATATCACATCTCTATAGCATGATCGAAATAAATTAATCGAACAAAATCAAGCATTTTATAGAAAACTCTTTTATTTGACAAGATAGTTCATGAAATGCTGCACGGATTATTATCTAAGTTCAAGCGGCGATATTAAAACAAAATGTAGTTTGGTGCTAAAAATGTATAAAATATCGTCCCCAAAAATGCAAAATTATCGTATATTTTGTTTGCCATTTTTGATATGAAAACTACTTCGTAAAAACCGCTCAAATTTTAAAAATATTACACCTATGTATACTATTTGATGGTTGTTGTTGATACTGACTTTCTACACATTCGCTTACATCGTAAAAATATAACGGTATCAGAAAAAAGTAACAGTTAAAATATCATTTAACAAGAAAACAGTACTATCTGAACTAATCCCTAATATTTTGTCCATAAGTGAACATTTAAATGTAACTCGTCATATATTCCTAACTAAAGGGTGATCCATTTCGAGGTGTCTTATTTTTTTTTAAATAAATAACAGAGAAACTTCAAATATACGGAGAAATGTTTGTTGTCATTCGAAAAAAGAAACATTTTTGGCATTAAGTTTTTAAAGTTTCAAATGTTGGCCGCGGCTAGGCCTTAGATGCTCATTCGAGCTCGACTGGTAACTGGTGATTGACACGTCTAAGGCTTCAATCGAAGCAGAATTGTCCGAATAGACTTTAGAGTTTACATATCCTCGCAGGAAAAAGTCCAACGTTGTAATACGATCTTGGTTGCCAATCCACTGGCTCAAAACGTGAATTTCCTGCTTACCGAAGTGTTCTTTCAACAAATTTATTGATAGGATGTCATTTGTTTGAATCTGTGTCATCTTGTTGAAACTAAATGTCTCCGAGATCATGAGCTTCAATTTTAGGCATTATTTTTTGAAGAAATATCGACAAATGTTTCCAACGGCTCACAAACCACACCAAACCGTTATTTTTTTCTTTATGAAATAGCAGCTCTTGAACCTCTTCAGGGCGCTCTTCGTCCCAAATGCGCCGATTTTGCTTGCTTATGTATTCATTGAACCAGAAATTAGCCTCATCGCTGAACAAAAATTACCTTGAAAACGTTGGTTCACCTTGTAACTTTTCAAGAACACATAGAGTGAACTGAGGTCACTTGGGAAGGTCGAGCGGGTTCAGTTCTTGCACAAGCTGTATTTTGTATGCTTTTTAAGATCTCGACGTAAAATGCGCCAAGTTCTTCCATACGTCAGTATTATTTGCTGCGAACGGTGACGAATCGACTCTCCACGGTCTTCATGTACACTCTCAGCTATGGTCGAATATTATCCAATAATGAATGCTGGGCCTCAAGATGGGTGATGTGAATAGTACTATCAGTAGGCCGATTGTGTTGACCATAGGTTGAGCGAAGCGCTCGAAACACATTATTTCCAAAACATGAATTTGCATAATGACGTCGAATGATTTTCTATGACGAAATGGCAAACAATACTGAACAAAAATGGCATGGGAACTTGACAGGACTCACGTGTGATTTGTCATACAAAGGCTACTGAAAAAAGTTCTTCTATCTAAATCATTTCGGAAAAAGATGATGTCTTCAGATCTTTCTTTAACCACATATACCTGAAATAAACATTTTGGAACTTTAGACATAATGCAATTGCATTTGAAAAAAATATATATTCTTCTACATTTTTCTTTGAATTTAAAATTTTGTATTAGACTAAGTTGTTACTTCATGACAACAAATAACAACAATAATCATTATATTGGTCATAACGCTCATATGCCCAAATGACCAATATAATGATTATTGTTCTCTCTAATTTACTGTCATAAAATCACAAATTGGTCTAACAACGAATATTGAATTCATATGCAGCGCTGTCATGTAGTCTTGGCGACAAGTGCAGTTATTTTCATATACTCAATATAACAAACTATATGAATATATTATATTAAAGGGTGATTAATTCCCAGGATCCCCACTTTTTTTAAGAAAACAACACAAAAAAAGACACAGCTTAACACGACTCATGCGTGATGTGTCGAAAATTGGCTAATGAAAAAAGTATCTCTAATTGGATCACCTGTTATATTATGTGGGCCTACACCTAAAACTAGCCCTTCCTAACTAATTTAAAACTCTATTTATTTAGTAACAAATAAAATTTAGTATAAATATAATAAATTATATATATAATTATATATAATTAAAATGGTATAAATATAATTAAATTTATTTTTCGTTTTTTCAGGTATTCGAATTCAAACAACTACGTTTAAGGAAGTACTTATATAAATATTGCGTAAGTGACATTCCAAATTTATAATCATACATAGTTCTCAAAGTTCTCTAATACTATTGAAATCTACCGAATTTGAATGAAACATTATACGACAAAACAATCGATATGATGCTAGTCTCACATCAAGCTTTCAAAACATATATGCTAAATCCTTACTGTTACTGTCTATAAGTACATACATATGTATTCATAAAATCAATGAATTGCATACATATGTATGTACTTATAAATAAGCATACATGTAAGTATGTAGCATAGCAACCCGAGGGTATAATGAAAGGCATTCAAATATGATTATAAGCTTGAGCGCATAAATATTTAAAGCAAATGAGTTTACGTTGAGTTATAATATATATTATAAATACATAACTAGACACAGAAACAGTGGCTATGCAAAGGGCTTTTACATGTTTTAAAATTTCAATTGATAGGACATTACTCATACGCCCTGGTGAACACATTTTGTTTGTCTTTAACTGATTTGCATGTGGTTAAATGAGTGTAGTTACACATTTTTAAGCTAAAGAAGAAAAAGTCGTAGGCAAAATGCCAAGCAAACGTTTGATGTTAGTTGATAAAATATTCGAAATGTATTCATATTATCTATTAGATATTCAACATCGTTTGTATTTTTACTTGCGACATAAATATTTCTAGTAAAAGATTATGCGTTTTGATTGCACTTCCAAGCACTCTGAAAAGTCTTCTAAAACTTGCGTATAACTTCAAAAATATTCACAGCAGATATGATATCTATGTGCGTTCTACTAGGATATTTCTGGTAGCTCCGATGAAGGCCTAATTGTATATAACCCATTTAAATGGGGATATCGCTCTGAACAGTACTTCTTTCGAGTACAAAAAGTGTTCTCCTAATTGATATACAAAATTAATAGCCTCAATCAATGGTCTTTCGGTTTCGTAGAAATCCAAACACTTTTTTGATAAAAAAAAAAAAAACCTTTCTAACTACAGATAATTGTCTGTAAGAGATTTGTTCAGGGTGAAACAAAAATCCGTTTAGGTGAGGATCTATAACGGCTGCTGAGCAATAAGTGAAAGTTATGGAATACAGGGCAAAGCATTATCTACAATATATGTAAGTAAGCCGTCAATATACCTTAATAGACTCAATTTGTACCGAAATGAGATGTAAAAAAAAAAAATTAAATAACTCGAAAAAATAAGATGTTTTAGAATCCATGAAACGCAGTTTTAATCAGAGCCATGATTACAAGCTCTGACTGCTAAAAAAACTGTCAAAATCCTACAAAAGTTTTTAAAGAAAAAAATTAATTCTCGATGTGTGACCTTACAAGGTAAGATCCAACTTTTAGAACATCATAGGGAAAAAACTAATTGGAGATATTGTCTGAAGCCAAATAGAATAACAATATGGGATGTGTGGCTACAGTAGATTTCATATGATTCTTCATGTGGTCCCGGAATCTTTCAAGGTGATTTCTATTAAAATATTCTAGCAAATACTTCTGTGATTTAAGTAGTTTTTGCTTTATTGGTCATAATGCAGTGATATCTGGAGTATTTCGGATTTTCACCTAAGCTTCGAGGTATTTAAGCCTTAATCTCGGAATGGCGGTACAATTAAAATAGAATGTCAGCACTTCTACTTCGTCTTCATCGACAACCTTTCTATAACTGGCACTCGGTAAGATCCTTAACCTTATCGCATAGGTAATACTACATCTATTGGGAACCACTTAGTGTCTTATCTTCTTCGAAACCGCGACTAGATGTTTGGATGATTGGAGCTATAAATCTCTTGGTATCCACTTTGATCGTCGTCTTTTTCGCTTTTACCATTTTTGTATTTAAGTCTGCATCTAAGGTTGTTTCTCTTGTCCACTTTGTATCTCGATGTATGACATTACAAGAGCAAATATATTTTCCTGCTTATTTAATGAAAGCAGTTTGTGAAATTCGCTTTCTACTGAGAAGAAATGAGATGGTCATATAAGTACAAGTATATTCTTTAAATCAGAAAAAACTTTTCAAAAGAGATAAAATGGCAAAATATTTGAAGACAAACTTTGCATTATTTTTCGTGCAGCCTCACTAAAGCTTTTTGTCAAAGGTATCTCACTGGTGAATCTATTACATATTAGCAAATATTTAGATTTGAAGCTCATAACAGCAATGAAATGCAAGTTTACTTTTCTTCTGGTTAATATAGCATAAGCTATCCTCAAACTATCACTTATTGCTTTGTAGGCATTTTTATTGCACATCGATGACTGTATTTTATCAGCATGCACTATCAGTTTATTGCACAGAAATGGCATTTTAGCTTAATCAGCCGTAATAATTTCCTACGCGGCAACTGATTTCGATTAGGAATTCATTGATTTCTTTTGGGAATAGCTACATGAATATTTATGCAGCAATTTATTGCTGAAGCAGAGCAATCAATGCATTGTGTTGAGCCCAAGCGGTTGCTTATTTATTTTCTATCATTTTTATTGCTTTGCTATTGTCACTACACACACATATAAAGCATTATATTTTCAAATAAACACACAGAAAAATGTGCATTTGTCTTTATATTTACTTTATTTAACTTTTTTATTGTTTTTTGTGTAAATTTATATGCGCTTATACACATATAAGCGTATATATGTATATTTATTATCTTTTTAAATATCCTTACCGAGATATTGCCTTTGTTTCAGCGTCTTTGCGCGTCAGCAGTTAAAACTAAATTACAAGCAAATGAAATTTGAATTGAAAGAGAAAAAAAGCTCATTTGCCTCATGGTTGACTGCCTGGCTTACAAAGGCGTTGAAATTAGTTTGCATGTGCGTATTTTTATTGTTGCGTATTTTTATGCCTTCCTGTATGCAGGCAGGCGATTAGGCAGCCAGGGAGGCATTCATTGTAATGTGTTTAAAATCGCTTAAATTGCCATTTAGCCTTAAATGCTGTCGCTTTTGCTGACAATTCCCTCAAGGGCGGCTTTAAGATAAATGGCTCTCCCGATATGTGGTGGCGTATAAAAGCGCGCACACACATGTGTGCATATATACAATATCAACGCTACTTACGCTGGCGCTTGGCTGGTGTGTGTGGCATTTTTTTTGTAGATATGTATGCCAACATGTGAATGTGTGTGCGCATGTGATTTACATGATGTCTTCGTGCTTGTGTGTGTGTATGTATTTGTGTGTTTGCGTTTTGTTTGATATTATAAGCTCTTCCTCCACAAACTTTTGGTGTGTGGTTTGTTTGAGTATTATTACTTTGACTTTATACAGTGACTTTCAAAAATGAACGAAATTTGGAAGTAAAAAAAATTATAAAAAGAAATTCTTCTTAGTAGATGTCCATTACCCATTTTATTAATACTCAGGCTAGAAACGTCTTGTTTCAAACGGCACATTTTTAGCAAAGACAAACACCTAACTACGTAAAATTTCAACTATTTCACCAAAATAATCTCTCATAATACGAAAGTCTGATAATTAGATATGTATTACTCAATGCGTTTATTATTTTAGACATTTTAGTAAAATCCTTCCGTTCGATATTTCAAAAATATATATCAAAATTCTGCAAAGCTCAGCGAAGTTTTACACCAAAATCCAGTAAATGCAAAGCTAAAGTACAAATTTAAATTCTTGATGATGCTATTGTATCATACTCGTATATCGATATGTTAAGCAAGAGAGCCATCCATCCTTAGTGGAACCAGAAGTAAAGCCAGACAATATGAGATGTGTGGCTACAGTAGATTTCATATGATTCTTCATGCCTTTCTAGGAATCTCTAATGGTAATTGTTGTTAAAATATTAAAGAAGATACCTTAGCATTTTAAGGTGTGTGTTGCTCCATTGATCTGAGCCATAAAACAGTAATATCTGGAGTGGAAGAGTATTTTGGATTATATACATAAGCTCCGAGGTGTTTAAGCCTTGATCTTGGAAAGTCGGTATATCCAAAATGGAGTAGCAGCACTTTTACCTCGTCCTAATCGAAACCTCTTCTATAACTGACACCCTTTAAAATTCTTAACTTTTTTTATGGCCGCGACTAGATCTTTTGGGATCTACATTGGGGAAATACCTCCTGGGTTCCATGTTCTTCGAAAAAGCTTCTACAACTGACATTCAGTAAGATACTGAACTTTAATGCGTAGTCGCGACTAGATCAACTCAACCTCACCTTCTTCACACCAGCTTCTAAACTAGCATCCCAAAGAAACCTCTACTTTATTGCTTGGCCGCGACTTTTGGTATCTACTTTGGAGCTTCCCTTCTATAACTGGCATCCGCTAATGTTCCTAACCACTTTGTGCCTCATCCTCTTTGAAACAGGAAATATCACTGGCACTTGGACGAAATCTTTACTTTATTACTTGGCAGCGTCTACATTTTGGTATCTATTTTGCGGCAACAAATATCTTGGTATCCATTTTGGCCCCGTCTTCTTTGCTACTACTACCGACATCCAAGATTCCATACTTTATCGCGTGGCCGCGGCTGGGTTGGGATCCACTTGGGGCTAAAAGGTTCTCACAATAACGCAACAACTAATGGTAGCCGAGCGCAAGCCAAGTTCCATTGAAGCTTAGTATTAGAAGGCATGAAGCGCTTGGAGGTCCAACCCTTTCCCATTCTACTGATAGCGAGGTTAGCTGGCTGAAAACTTATTCCTGTAAGCTAATTAACTATTCCCCGCACATTTTTCTAACGCACTGTATGCTCCTCAGCACACTCCCATTATGCTTACTTTGTAGCACTTTGTGCTTTGTACGCGATTTGTGCTTTTCCTCTGCGTACTTTGCTGACTGCTGCCCGCCAAGCGTCGCGTTTGCGTTTCACATTTAAAAGACGTTCAACGGCATTTCATGAGTTGCCTCAAGGGATTCATTTCGGTGCGAAACATAATTATTTTTGTGGCAAAATTACGGCTCATAAATTAAAATTGTATTACCGAAACAGTCGAATTCCCGTCGACGCAGTTCGGCTGTGCGACGAAATGGAAGCAATTTCACCAGGAGTCAGCACTATACAGCTGCGTAGTATGGGGCGAGAGCTGGGTTGGGGGAGAATGTAATATTAGCCTGGAGACTTTTGAGGAATTTTCACTTTGCTTTGATTGAGTGCGATTTGCGGAGCGAGCAGTCTGCCAGATTTACCGCAGCTCCGCAGTCAAAATTACTGTTTACATAACATACAATGTAACTGTATATACGTGTATGCATGTATGTGTGCGTTTTCATTGCTCTGGGAAATTACTTTATTAGCGAAAATAATACCAACGAGCGATAAAGCGATAAATAAAATATGGCCATTAAGACATTTGGTACATTTTAATAGGCTTTGAATGTCAAATGCCTAATGCCATAGGGACTCCTTCAACGCTGTTATGTCGGTATGCGTGTATATATTATATAAGCAAGCTGGCTACAACTGATTAATACCAATAAATGCGCTGGCACTTTCGGTGGTATAAATAGCTTTTGAAATATTCATTTCACGCCTTCGAAGAGTGTCAAGCGGCCGGCGACTAGAGAATTCGCTGAACGCTTTAATACAGTTAATTGATTAATCGCACTTGTTTGCTTTAGTTTTTGGTTTATATATATATATTATATATATATATGTATGTCTGTATGTGTTTGTGAAACTGATACTAATTAAAGTTGAAGGGCTTTATATACTATCTGTTAGCTGCTCACATATACCTACAGTTAATTGAAAGTATTCTGTATGTCTCAGTGTTTATGTTTTTCTCATATTGACTTAAGCAACTTAGCTTCTTCTTAGCTTAACAAAGTTTACTTAATGAATTAATGTTTCCGCCGAGAGCCTTCGTGTTACTTAAGTTTCATTCAAAGCGTCCAAGGCGTTTCTCATATACGTCAGTGTTTACTATGTAAATGTGCATGTGTTCGTTTCACGCATGTAGAAATAACAAACGTCTTTTGCGCTGCTTCTTGAGACAAATCGGAACTTTTGGTTTACACAAACTGTTAACGGTAATTGAATGCAAACTGGTATGTTCATTTGTATCACAAAAATAGATATATAAAGATTATGTATTTAAGTCTGCTTCAAGGCAATGAATTAATGAAAATATACTTAATTGAGTGAAAAAATATATACACAAGAAAAAACGTTAACTAGAAAAGCCTTCAGAAGCAAAACCAAATATATACAAGCGCTTTATTTTGATATAAGTATAGTAAAAAGCTGACTCCGATGATTCCGTTTGTATTTTTTTGAGGAAAGAAAGAAATGTGCCAAAGTTTGGAACGATATCTAAAAAATTGGGTGCCTAGTTCGGGCATATACTATATAAACAGATAGACATGGCTAAATCGTCTCAGCTTGTCATGTTTATCATTGATATATATATATTTCATAGGATCTCAGACGTTTTTTTCTGGGTATTACATGAAGTCAATAAACATTGGACTCAAGGAACCTTTGTGAATAAAACAGTACTGAAAAATCGTCATGCTGGTATCAAAACGCAGAAACCTCAATATCTGTTATGGATCGATCAAGAAATTTCTTATATTTCAATATTTTGTGTTTGAAGCGGACCAGTGCTAGATCTTTTGGATACAATTTTTTGCGCACATGTTGAAAAAAGATACTTAACAACGATACTCATCACTACTGGTGATGAGACATGGGTTTATAAATATAATGCTAAAACTCTCTAACATTCTAAAGAATGGCCTTCACAAATGGAGGCCATTTTAAAGGCAATAATAAAGATGTTTATAAAAATATAGTTATGCTATTTCGGTCTGGGACAGATTGATCAGATAAAATATACATTGTGGAATGATTCTTAAATGTTTCAGTTTTAAATCAGCAACTCAATAAAAAAAACAAGTCAAGAAGAGCTAAGTTCCGATGTTAATCGAACATTTTATACTCTTGCAACTTGCAAGGATCGAAAAGCGGGAAATTCCTTCAAGTGCCGGCAAAAAATCATATTAAGTGTCGACTTTAGTATCGACCCTATTTTATCTATTTTTGTTAATACCACATACTATTAGCATGCTACATACTAAAAAAAATGTCCCTGGGTTTCATAAAGTGCCTCACATGCAACCGCCAATCATATGAAGCAAAGTCAGCCGGTTGTACGAAAATTTTATCAATTTTAGTCACAAAAATACAATGTTATGAGTAAAATACGCCTATTGATTTTCATTAAGATAACTCACATATTGGCTGATATATGCGGTATAAAGAGCGGATCCTGAGATATGTTTCGCTTAAAAGTGGACGATGCCATGCCTATTGTCCAATTTTTACACCGACTACCATAAAGCTATCTAATACCATTTCGGATGGAAAATGTTATTATTTTGTGATCGTGGCAGTGGTCCGAATACGCCCATATACGAACATTTTTTTTCCAAGAAACGCGTATACCGAGTTTTATCAAGGTATCTCAATTTTTACGAATTGACAGGCAGACAGTCATCGGATTTCAACTTGTCTCGTCATACTGATCATTTATATATAAATAACCCTATATGTATCTCGATTTGTTTTAGATGATACACACAACCGTTAGGTGAACAAAATTATTATTCTCTGTAAAAGTTTTTAATGGAAACTATCTTTTAAGAGGGTATTCTACTATAGGAATCAAATTTTGGGCAGTTTTTTGAATTTTATTAAAAAAAAAAACCAAAAATATTTTTACCATCCATTTTTTTATGGTGTTTTTTATTGATATCTTAAGAATACAGAAAAAAAATTTTACAAAAAAATATTAAAAATTAAAATAATTAGAGGGGGGGAGAGACAGGTGACATTGATCCTGACTCTCCTGGTGGTCTGAAAAAAAAATCAAAAGAAATTCTTAATCAGTAAGGATGCTGTTATAGTCCTTACCTCAGGGAACACGAGAAATGGCGACTGCCTGAAAATAAAAATCATTTTTTACGCTTTTTTTTGAAATTCCTGAATTTTTTTTAAATATTAAAAACAAAGGATTAAGGATTATATAAAGATAAAGGATAAAGGATTATATAAAGAAGGTTCACACAAAATTTCAAGTAAATCGGTTGTATAGAACTTGAGATAATGCCGGTACCGTGTGGAAAAAAGTAGTTTCGAGAAAAACGCGTTTAAAAAAGTGAGTCTACCTACCTACCGGGCTAGGTACTGCGTCACTAAAGTAACTGTAGCTCTTAAAATAATTTTAATTTTTAAAAATCCTTTGGAGGATATGCTTTTAAGGGTCTAAACTTTAAATATATGAAAAAATCGAATTTTTCAAAATTCTAGAGTAGAATACCCCCTTAAACGTAACGTAATTTTATTCTTATCAATATTTGATATAAATATTTAAGGTTGTCTTCATGAGAATGCAAGGCTACAAACCGAATTGTTTATTCATCTGCCGGCGGAAAAATTCGCTTAATATATTTGTATTTGGACGCCGAGTTGATGGCCAAAACTCCGTTTTCGTTCTAGGTTGCGTAGACGGTGTAGACCAGACTGAATGATCTTACGGTCACAAAATAAGTATTAGATATAAGTAGAAGAAATTATGAATATAAAACTTCAGATTACGATATGAGATAATCGTATATAAAATCTGGAAATAACAAAGTTGTCTATTGGAAAGCATAAAGTTTGCCATAGATACATTAGAGTTCCAGTAATTGTACCCCAACTAGGGTTAAATGACATTAAGTTCGCCACAAAATTTGTAACATCCAGAAGACCTTTGAAGAATCATTAAAGTATGTTTCTCAGTTCTGAAATTTTGTCTCCAAGAAGCTTCTTATTTGTCGGAAGCGCCAATATCGGAGCACTATAGGGTATAGCTGTCATACAATTTGATCGACCAAAATTAAGAAAAAATATTTTCATACTCTCTCGCTTTAAAATAAATGCTCCTGTTAAGGATATTATGTCTTCGGTGCAGCTATAAATTATTAAATTATACTTTTGTGGGCACCGGAGTTGGCAGTCAATTAAGAACATATCAACTTCGAGTTTATATTTCGGTTAATGTCAAAATAATTTAGTTTTATTAATTCGACATTAACCAAAATATAATGAAGCACTTCTAATTGACTGCCAACAGCGGTGCCCACAAAAATACTCCACAAAAATTCGTATTATAGTATACACCAGATATTTCAATTTAAAATGCCAACAACAGCCGTTATAAATACATAAATAAGAAAAATATAAATTCATACCACCGCATGAATTGTTTGCATTACTCGAAAAGCAAGACGAATCCTTACCTCGACACGCACGTACCCCATTTGGTCACTTGCACCACTTGCGCCGCTTGCGTCAATTAAATGGCAGTTAATTAAAGTGCTGCGAATGCGTATTCCGTTTCGTCTGCCATTCCTTGCGCCTTTTCAACTTCTGCACACGTTTTGTTGCGCGCACTTCGCTCGCTTTACGGTTATTAACAAATCAACGCAACAACACGAAATACACGAAGTCTACGGCGTGTATGTGTGCATATAAATACTCGCAAGTATGTGCTAATGAAGTGTTTGTGTATATCGTTTTAATTACTTTAATACGACTTTATTGCCAATGAAATGCTGCTGACGGTGAATGGCGGAACGTGTACATTAGCACCAACAGCTGTGCACGCAACCACACATAAACACACACACATACATGCGCACAAGAAAGGTGTTACCGCTGGCGTAGAAGCACACAACTAAATATATCTGCAGTTCGGCGAGTGATTTATGCTGATTTGTGCGCGTAAAAAAATGAAATAAATTCGCTATTTGTTCGGTACACCTGTGCGTATGAGTAATTTGTGCACCGAAGCAACACCTGCTAACGCAGCGCGGTTAGGCAGCGCAAAAGCGCTTAAGCTTGACGAGTTGAGAGATGTTTAAAATTCACTCAATTTGACGTTAATAAAAACGCGTTTGGTGAGGAAGAAGTTTCAATATAGACCCCTGCTGCACCGTATCTTCACCTTCAGCTTGATCAACTTGTGACCTCTCGATAGTGCGAGTGTTGCTTGAGGTGTAGCGGAATAATAATGCATGCAAATGCTATGCAAACACCTGCCAAGTCGTATTTGTTTGCACAAACATGCAAGCGCACAAATTTACTGCAGGAAACTTGGTAGCGTTGAAGATCATAACTTTTCAAGAGCTTAAAAGTACCCTGTAGGGAAAATTTTCAGAAAAAAACTGATAATAGTAATGTATGTTCTTTATAGCATAAAAAATGAGAGATTTTGGCGAAAAAATGCCTGCCGACTTTTTTCTAAAAAATAACGAATCTTTTAATGTAAGAATTTTTAATAGAAAATTAAGTTTATTTTCTGTAAATACATCAAAATAAGGAGAAAATATAAATAATTTACACCAATTACAGTTTGGGGCATAAAACTAGTTTACCCAAAATTTTGTGAAAAAAATTTTTTTGTGGAAAAAAAATAAAAAAAACCAGTGTTCAAATAAATTTTGTGGTTATGAAACAAAAAATTCACACAAAAAGTATGATTCTTGTGAAAATAAAATTAAAAACCAAAAATTTGGTTATTTAAAATTTTTACATAAATTTTGAGGTTATGTGAAAAAATGGATTAATAAAAAAATTTTAGACCCTTTTATTATCTACAACTTTGCCATTCAACCCTTTCTCACAAAACTTCTGTTTTTCCGAAAATTGAGTTAAACCGTATTTTACTCTCAAAAACTCAACTTTTCTTACACTTTCCGACCTCATTTTGACCATAAAATACTTCTTCCTTAATTTTGGTTATAGTTTCTTCTTTTTCCAATGGGTCAAGTTCTCCTATTACTAGTTTTTTACTTCATAGATTGTTGTTGTTGTAGTGTTAGAAAACATTCTTGAAGTAATTTCGAGGAATGGTGTCGAGATGACAGTCCTTGGTTGAATAAAAATTCAGGTCCGTTCCGGCTACTTAGACCCGACTGTAGTAGGAAGGAAACCTCAAAGATAACCGCTGCTGATATACAACAAAACGACTATATTACATTGTATACTATTTTCTCTTTTCAAACTAGTATTTTCAATAATATTTTTTCATACAAATAAAATACCACCATTATTTTCATATCCTTAACGCAGTATCTACGTTATATGCATACACACACTGCAACTGCTCAACGGGGCGTATAATTGCATCGCAACGTTGATGCCTTGTCACCATTGTCTGATTATATGCGATTTCACACACACACACACACACACGCGCACTTATAAGCAGCTATGCGCATGTGGAGCAGCGGAGTGACAGATGCACCCACAATTGTAAGCAGCCGAGTGCAGAGCTGCGTGCAAGCATGCAAAATTGATCGGCATCTTACACACTCGCAGCGAACTAAGGCGCAAATTATGCATCGCCACTGCCTTAAATTGGCATTCGCTTGCTTCGGTGCGGTGGCAGTGCATCAGCAGCTGATGTTTGCCTTGTAAATGCCAGCAAATAGACTTACGAGTGCATAAGTTGCTAATGCGTGCCAATGTGGGAGCAAGAGAAGCAACCCACACATACGCACATAAAACTATTTATACATATATATATATGTATTGGTGCATAGTGGGCTTTTGCTTGTTATTTCAATGCGTTAATACACAATGCAAGGCCCAGTGGGCTGTATTTTCGCAGATTTGAACACCTCTGCACTGCCAGTAGCGTTATGGATGCATCTACTGTTTATAGGATATAAATGATGAAATTGAGAGATGTTGTTGTTGTATTGTACCTTTGACATACATACTCATATGACACTGCATACGTCAGTTTGTTTTGCATTTCAATTCACTGGTAGTTTCTTCACTGGCTAGTTTGTGATGACACTCTTTATACTTTACTGGGATGTCAGCTTTAACTTGGCAGGTTTAGGTGAGTGGTTAATGGTTCTTTTCGGGCTCATGGCATTTATTATTATGTTTCTAGCTGACTTCAAAATGAAAAGTCTCTTTCAATTCATTTTCTACGGATGTAAGGATTATTGCTCTTAAAGGGACTTTTTTTTGTATAGATACAATTTGAGATGGACTGCATTTGATTTTTATAATATAGCAAACATATCTCAAAAACTTTCAGCAGTCTAGCGGACGGACAGAAAAGTTCATAGTTTTCTAAAGGAAAATATACTACCATTAGCAAGAAATAGTAACACTCTGTTCATAAATTTAAAATTCTTAAGTTATTCTTCAAAATGTATGGCATTAAAACTGCGACAAGTAATTTTCACAGGCTTCCCTCGAAGCCAAATTTAATCCACTAAAAGAGTTCTGCATTGACCGAAACAAATGGTACTTCGATGGTGCAAGGTCAGGGCTCTATGTGGTGAATGCATCAAAACTTACCAGCCAAGCTTTCCTAGTTTTCTCCGAGTCATTAAAGATGTGTGTGGTCTAGCGTTGTCTTAATGGAAAACAAAGCCCTTTCTGATGATCACTTCTGGCCGTTTTTTTCGATCGCTTGCTTCAATCTCATTAATTGTTGACAGTAAAATGTACTTAGAACCAATCGTTTGACCAGGCTAGAGCAGCTCATAGTGGATGATGCCTTTCCAATCCCACCAAATACTCAGCATAACCTGGTTTTGCGACCATTTGTTGAGCTTCACCACGCTTGGACCATGATGTTTTTCGCACGAGGTGCATTTTTCACAACGAAGTTTCCAGAACGGAAAGGAGTGAACCATTGTTGTGCTATACAAACTAATAGAGCATCGTCGCAGTAAACATTACAAATTTCATTGGTGGCTTGAGGGGCATTCTTCCCTTTTTTATACAAAATTTCAAAATATAGCGACTTCAGCATTATTTTCACTCATTTTTGAACAGCTGTTACTTTGTTTTCAATTTCCTCGAATTTAAATTTTTATAAGTTAAATAAAGCTTAATATCTCACCTCTCCAACACTATATGGTATGACACAATGTGATTGTTACCAATGGAGATATAAGACATCTAGTAACAAAATACGAAAAGACTTTTTCGACTACCCAATATATGGCAAATTGAATATTAGTTTAACAGCTATACCTTTACAAACAACTTTGGTACAATGTCAGCCTTGACTTTTATACATAATTAATAAAAATTAATTTTAATTGAAGTGAAAAGAGCCTCACATACGCTAAAGCAACTAATGCAGTCCTGCGGGGAATGTCAAAAACACACAGCAAACAGCTGTCCATGAAAAACAGTTACAGTCAGCCACACTCTCAAACTAGTAGACTTGCAACAATACATTAACTGCGAGCACTCACCCAAATGCCGATGTTGCTTGGCCCCGCTTTAACCTGCTGTTGATGGCGAGCAACGCAATTATTTATACGTTTGCTGCTATTTGCAAAACGTGCTGGGCAAAACAACTCGCTCCCCATCACCCTTTTGGACACGCTTGACGCGACATACGCTCGATGACGCCTACACTACCGTTAAACGAGTATGACTGCTGTCAATGTCAATGCCGTCACCGGAGCTGCCCCCGAGGCATTGCGCATAGCAAATGACACACCGCAACACAGCGACGAGTTACGCAAAAAAATACAAAAACAACATGCCACAATATTGCGGCAAAGTAGTGTGAGTGAAAATAGATGTGTGTGTGTGTGGGCGTGCGTGTGGAGAAAGAATGCACTAGGCCATACAACGGCGGGTCTAGCCATAAAATGTAGTGAACTCAGAACCTCACAGCGCGAACTCCGGCGAGCGACGACAGCTTTCAGCTATTTGAGAGCAGATTTTTTCTTTGTTTGCGTTTGTGGCTGCTGTTATTATTTCGAAATTATCTACAAAATGTGAAAGTGTGGTGACGAGGGCGGTCTGTGAACAGTATATTTGCCAACACACACACTCTTTTATATACATATATGTATACATTTGGCATTGCAGCCATGTCTAGGCGCAGTTTATCTTATTGCCATCACTGTATTGGCTGCCACATTCACGCTACTGTTACCATCATCCCTACTGCCGCCACCGCCGCCGCCGCCGTCTGCGTTGTTTGCGAGCGCGTAGAAGCGTGTCAATGTGGCATTTAGTTATGCTTCGCAGCTCGTCAGCCTCGGGAAATGCCTGAAGGCTGACGACATTATGTGCACTGAGCATATTTAATGCTCCACACATACAAACACCGTTATGTTTATATGTACATTCTCGAACAATTTGACAGTGTTTGCTCGCATCCAGACGACACGCGACAAATAACGGTGTGTGATTTTTTTGAGGTTAGGATTTTCATGCATTAGTATTTGACAGATCACGTGGGATTTCAGACATGGTGTCAAGAGAAAAGATGCTCAGTATGCTTGACATTTCATCATGAATAGACTTACTAACGAGCAACGCTTGCAAATCATTGAATTTTATTACACAAAATCAGTGTTTCGGTTCGAAATGTGTTTCGCGCGCGTGTTTTTGTTCAGCGATGAGGCTCATTTCTGGTTGAATGGCTACGTAAATAAGCAAAATTGCCGCATTTGGGTGAAGAGCAACCAGAAGCCGTTCAAGAAACTGCCCATGCATCCCGAAAAATGCACTGTTCTTTGGTGTGGTTTGTACGCTGCGTGGAATCATTGGACCGTATTTTTTCAAAGATGCTGTTGGACGCAACGTTACGGTGAAGGCGATCGCTATCGTTCGATGCTAACAAACTTTTTGTGCCAAAAATGGACGAACTGAACTTGGTTGACATGTGGTTTTCAACAAGATGGCGCTACATGCCACACAGCTCGCGATTCTATGGCCATCACTGTTTGAGGGAAAACTTCGGACAACAATTCATCTCCAAGAAATGGACCCGTAAGTTGGCCACCAAGATCATGCGATTTAACGCCTTTAGAACTATTTGTTTGCGGGGCTACGTCAAGTCTAAAGTCTACAGAAATAAGCCAGCAACTATTCCAGCTTTGGAAGACAACATTTCCGAAGAAATTCGGGCTATTCCGGCCGAAATACTCGAAAAAAGTTTGCCCAAAATTGGACTTTCCGAATGGACCACCTAAGACGCAGCCAAGCGGTCAACATTTAAATGAAATTATCTTCAAAAAGTAAATGTCATGAACCAATCTAACGTTTCAAATAAAGAACCGATGAGATTTTGCAAATTTATGCGTTTTTTTTTTTAAAAAAAAAGTTATCAAGCTCTTAAAAAATCACCCTTTATATACGTGTATAAATGGCAGTAATCGCGATGTGACTGGAATTAATTTTGATGGGTGACAAGGAGTGCTGCCTCAGCGCCAGCTGATAATACCGCTATCACTTCAGTATTAGACAGCCGCGTATGTTTGCGATATGCTTAGAACAAATGAAGAGTGTTTCTTGCTTTGCGGGCTTTAAATATTATAGCCTTTTTGTATTCGCTTTTTGTTGTTCTTTCGCAATATTTAAATAAAACTCGTAAAAGTAGAGAAAAATCGCAAATTCCAACGAGCACTTTGAATATATTGTTCATTTTATTGTGAATAAAATGTTTGACCCCAATTCCGCCATGCTAGATATATTCTAATTCCATTTGAATTTGTTTAGTATTAAAAGCACGATAGCCATAAGAGTGATGTATGAAAATAAAACAGTAATAACTTTGCTGACAAGTTTGGATTGTAAGAAACATAAAAATTAAAATGAGATTTTGGTCAAAACTAGAGGCGCCTTCTATCTAATAAATTATATAAATAAAAAGAACACATTTAGCCGAACCGATACTTAATTTTTTTGTTATTATTGTACATAGTATAATAATAAAAAGAAAGAAACAATGCAAAATGTACCAAATTTCTTCCTCCACGGACAAAGCTGACATTCAAAAAGCTTTCATTTTAGTTAGCAGGAATAAAAAAGCTATTTACAAAGGAATATTTTTCCAGAGGGGGTTACATGGGTTTCCTCGGGTAAAAAACAACCTTTTTTCACCAATTTTTTATTAGAATTTTTTATTGTTGCAAACATACACTGCTAATAAAGAAATTCTGAAATTTCTGGAAACAAATATTTTAAACTCGTCAATTGCCACGCCATTTCTGGTAACTCCTCGAAAAAAAGATGAGGCCGCGTTTGCAGTATAACTACTTACAGGATCATTTAAAGAATATAATACATGGCTTAGTCCACACCTTAAGCACTTGGACGAAGGGAAAAAATCTGAAAATTGAATTTTTGGTAGACAGTTTTACAAAAAAAATTAAAATCTCAATGAAAATTTCACAACGTTTTCTTCCAATATTCATTAACATCGATTGAGTAGTTCTCCAAAAATCTTAGCAACCGACTTCAAAAACACAGTTTCAAGATAAACTCGTTTAAAGACTCCTTAAGAGAAAGTATTTTAAGTATTTTTGTTAAAACCTCTAGCACATTGCTCTAGAAATTCAGTACATCAACAGAGATGATTATATGGAGTTTATCGGCTTAGCGTCAAGAGGCAGTAATCCATGTAAATAAGTTTACATAATTTTGTTAAAGTCTCTTACATATTCACCTATATATACTGCATTAAACAGAAGTTTCATATTAAATATACGCAGACTAGTGGTCGCATGGACCCGTTTTTATTCTATTTAGCATTTCTCGTACAACATACATATCATTACTAAAAAGTTGGGCACTCTGAGTTTACATTGGATTCATCACAGTTTGAGCAATATGTATACTTTATGATCAAATTTGACTCGGACTGGAAAATAAAAATTTCATTTTTACATATTTTAGCACAAATCTTTATTATAGCCTTCAGAAGGGGCTCCCTTCAAGACCGTACAAACATGCCAAATCTGACACATTTACCATACTCTTGTTGTAAGACTTGTCCTTCCTTGACCTTGTATAGGCACATCGATGTGGTGCACTATGGTCTACTTCAACAATGGCATTTAATGATATTCTACTCGTTGCACTCGCATACAAAGCTGTTAGATACTTGGCAGCGAATGCTGCTCTTAGACTTAAGAAAGGAGGGACACTCTGAAATCTCTATAATAATAATCGATAACCTAGATCAGACTGCACCACAGAACCTTCTCCTAACGGTTCCTTCTTAACTCACACACCTGCCAGGGACTTATTGTCGGGCAGTAGCCGGAGAAAGGGTGCAGTGGGCTTTATCACATATGTTTCGAAATTAAGAGGGAAAGTAGGAGCGGAGTCTTCTGGCAGTAGATCTCTGTCAAATCTATTTTCAGGTTATCAGACTACTGTAGCGTTTTTCAAGTGGGGATGGCTACTATCAAGGTAGCGTAGATGTACTGATTTCTTATGTTTTTTTGCGTTCTAGCACTGGAGTTTTGAATCTCCAGTGAGCTCAGCAAGCGCTGGTCAACAACCAGTACTTGCATAACTTCGTTTATGTCAAAGGGTAAACACTAAGATATCCTCTGGATTACTGATCTGACTGGACACTGTCACTGCTTGTAGGTTTACACGCGGTACGGCTAAATATTTCTGTGTTCTGCTTTTTACCAACGCTGTGTGGAGGAAGGCGAGGTGGAATCAGCTCGTCACTTCGACTTTTACTGCCCGGTTTTTGCCAAACTGACATTTAAACATCTCAGTAAAAACACCTTTTGCGAAAAAAGCGAAATGTGTGGGATCGAAATTAACCGCCTTAATAAATTTGTGTTGAGCTCAAAACGCTTCCCCGATTTATTAGGATCTGCTGATATATTTTTTAGAAGTTATTGGGTAACACAAGGGGCGAATATACAAATGTCTAAGTGACAACTATCGATTGATGATTACAACCTAACTTAACCTTGTTTCAGACGAACTTTATGGGTCGTAAATAAAACTCAAAATATTTCTGGTATAAGCCTTCCGTTATACTAAGTAGTATACTCGTATGTATATGATATTGAGATATATATGACCAGATATCGAACTCGATTTGTCTTCTATATTTTAGAGAAAGACAATTTATTTTACTTTGCAGGTTATGTTCCAAAAGTATGAAAGTAAAATATGTCGTTTTGACCAACATTTTTAGGTTTCCATCTCCTGAAAATTTAATAGTTTCTTCAACACGCACTACGCTATTCACGTATGATGACCGATTTTCAAAGAAAAATTATTTGTAAAAAACACTATAATCGTTCTGTACCTGAACTGTCATAATACTATTATAGTATTATACTAACTATTATTCCCTGCCATTTCAACTCTGTTTTTATTTGTCTGCTTCGACCGGTGTTCGCATCGTATTTTCACGTGACTGCCGTTGGTTTACACCTCAATAAGCGGGTTTGTTGTACAAATAACTTTCATACAACTACTAACACATACACACAAACCACCATTTACCATACGGACGGACATCTGTTGCAGCAGACCATAGCGCGGATGATGGCACGGAAACGGGTTTTATTTCTTCATAAGTGTGTGTGTAAGTCTGTTTCTGGGAGTATGTAGTAGTGGATACACTATCACACCGGAAGTTGACCACTTGTTCACGCTGGCTCTGTCGCCAACAACACCAACTACACGCTAACAGCTCAGCATGACTCCATTCGAATTACGAGCATTCAACAGTATTTACTAACATTCACCAATACAAACAAACCAATAAATAAATGAGCAGAGCCAGCGACGGCCACGTCGACAAACACGTTTACAAGTGAGCGCGCGTATAAATGTATGAATGACTGAATTAACGAAGCGCCAAACGATTCAGCGGATAAAAGGACAAACACCGATAAGTGGGAAGGACGAGCAGAGTGTGGTGGATTGCGGGTGGTGACTGGTAGATGGCAACTCATGGTTGTTTGTAGGCCATGAGGACATGTGCAACATGTCATCAGGGAATAAATTACTGTCAATATAATTGTTGTAGTTGTGCTGTTGATACCTGTGTGGCATGAAAGAAAACAGATTTGCTTGTATGTGCGTGTGTATTTATTTTTGTATCAGTTTGCAACCTTGTGTAGAGTAAAAGTATTTTGTATTTCAACGTGTTTGCCTTCAACTGGGTCATTGGGCTTATGGCGCCTAACTGTATGCTTCAATTTCGATATTATTCCACGATTATGCACACATATACATAGGTATACTTTGTAGGTTACAAGCAAGGCGAAGGATTTTGATTTATGTATGTATATGGTACGTAAAATATGTATAACATATAAATTATTGTATATTTATATTAAGGTATGCGTTATTTCCCAAGTTGAAGTGAAGTTTCAAATTTTGTCCTAAATATGAATCCAACGTAAACAAGCGCTTTATTTTATTTAATATTTATTTTAAACCGTGCCTAATTTTAATCATTTTAGTTTTCCCACAGGTTTTACTTTGAGTTTTTGGGTCTTTTACAATAAGTCTGTTGCCCCAAAATATTGGGTAGTCGAAAAAAGTATTTTCGTAACGGGTGATTTTTTTGAGGTTAGGATTTTCATGCATTAGTATTTGACAGATCACGTGGGATTTCAGACATGGTGTCAAAGAGAAAGATGCTCAGTAACATGCTTTGACATTTCATCATGACATAGACTTACTAACGAGCAACGCTTGCAAATCATTGAATTTTATTACCAAAATCAGTGTTCGGTTCGAAATGTGTTTCGCGCTTTACGTCCGATTTATGGTCTACATAATCATTTCTGCATTTCTGGTTGAATGGCTACGTAAATAAGCGCAAACATTTCCGCATTGGGGTGAAGGCACCCAGAAGCCGTTCAAGAACTGCCCATGCATCCCGAAAAATGCACTGTTTGTGTGGTTTGTACGCTGGTGGAATCATTGGACCGTATTTTTTCAAAGATGCTGTTGGACGCAACGTTACGGTGAATGGCGATCGCTATCGTTCGATGCTAACAAACTTTTTGTTGCCAAAAATGGAAGAACTGAACTTGGTTGACATGTGGTTTCAACAAGATGGCGCTACATGCCACACAGCGCTCGCGATTCTATGGCCATTTTGAGGGAAAACTTCGGACAAAAATTCATCTCAAGAAATGGACCCGTAAGTTGGCCACCAAGATCATGCGATTAACGCCTTTAGACTATTTTTTGTGGGGCTACTACGTCAAGTCTAAAGTCTACAGAAATAAGCCAGCAACTATTCCAGCTTTGAAGACCACATTTCCGAAGAAATTCGGGCTATTCCGGCCGAAATGCTCGAAAAAGTTGCCCAAAATTGGACTTTCCGAATGGACCACCTAAGGACGCAGCCGCGGTCAACATTTAAATGAAATTATCTTCAAAAAAGTAAATGTCATGAACCAATCTAACGTTTCAAATAAAGAACCGATGAGATTTTTATTTTATGCAAATTTTATGCGTTTTTTTTTTTTAAAAAAGTTATCAAGCTCTTAAAAAATCATCCTTTATTTCTAATCAAACTTCAACATTGTTTTTATATTTACACTAATAAATAAACAAGCAAAAATGTACCATTTTTGCGACCCACTTTTTGCCATTTTTCCGCTGGAGACATTATTCCATCAGTGTCAAACTTTCATCAGTGTAAATCGAAATTTCGGAATTTCCTGAACGGAAGCGAGCAAACCGTTGCTGTGCTACACGAACTCATACAGCATCGTCTCCGTAAACTTCACTAATTTCATTGGTGGCTTGCGTGGCATTCTTCCCTTTTTTATACAAAAATTTCAAAATATAGCGAATTTCTTCATTATTTTCACTCATTTTTGAACAGCTGTAACATTTTTTCAACCTGCCCCAATTAATTTTTTTTTTGTTAAATGAAGCTTAAAATCTCACCTTTCCAACACTATATGGTATCACGCAATGACTTTGGTAGCACTGAAGATATACGACTGCAACGACATTGACAAAATACTTTTTCGACTACCATATTATATCCCACGACTTTGAAAAAATTATATTCTTATACAAAATTTTCCGCTCAACACAAAAGTTCGAGATGATTTTGTTCTTAAAGGCATTCATTTAAAAGTTATACGCAGTTAAAATAATGCATCAAATGTACTGTATTCTTATAGTACACCATGTCGTATGAGCAACACATAATCTTTAAGGCACTTGTACAATTGCTCAGTTCATTTGTAGTGCAATTTTAATTGTGCATAACTTTAAATGAAATGCTTTAATGAAAAAAAATTTTCAAGGTTTTTTTTAGAGCGTTTAATTTTGTATTTGAAAATAGACTTTTCGAAGTTATAGACTTATTTAATGTAAAATATGAAAAAATTTATAGACATGTGAAACTTAAAATGATTTAGGCACGAAAAAATTCAAAATTAATACTATTTAAGCTGTTTTACTTTTTCAGGGCAAAACCTTGGACGTCTGCAAAAATATTTAAAAAATCTTAGTACTGGGTTATATGGCAGATATGCGATATAGTTGTCGGATCCGATTCCGACATACGATCAACAGAATATGAAAATGCACCTAAATACATATTAAATTTCAATCGGGTAATTCAAAAACTGACGAACAAATTTTAGAGTTTATAAATCTCTACAAAACTTTGCCTTACAAATAGCTGGCTCGAAACCGATTTTGGATCCATAGTCTCTTGGAAAAGTTGTTCAAAATGTTCAGTAGAACGTTTCCCATAAGCGCGATTTTTTTTGTTTTTCTGCCACCCTGCAAATCAATCCACTCTAGTATATATGTACATACGTGAACTAAGCACACATTTATGCTCCACACTGCCAATTTTATCTTACACTATTTTCCACCTCAATCCATACTCTGCTTTATAGACAACTCTCAGCTATTTTCAAATGCAACAACACCGTCAGTTTGCCATTCAATCCGCTTTTTGATTATTTATAGTGTAATTGAATTAAATTTGTTTATTTATTTTCCCATTGCGCTGTTTGTTGTTGTAAATTTTGTGTCTCCTTTGGCGATAGTTCGATTTTCCGCCGCGCCACGTTTCGGTCTCTGCCTGTGGATGACACCTGATTTGCATATTCCGTTCAGCGATTGCTGTACCTGCCGCACTCGCCCTCGCACCGTTCGGTGCGCCGTCGAACGCTCGCGCAGGTTTCCTGAAGCTGTGAATCTTGTTGGTAAGTGTTGGCAATTTGTTGACTGCCGCAATTTCCAGCAGACATTTGTATATTGCTCGCATATTGTTTGTCATAGTATTAGTCGCTCTACCAGTTGAGTGTATTGTCGGTAACAATTAGAAGGCACGTAGCGTATTAATAGCTGTCTTTCGTCATCGTCGTTGTTGTCGCTTAATTAATACAGCAATCAAGCAAACTGTTATTTTCACTTGATGTTAAATTGCACATGTTCAATTGTTTTACACCTCATATTGTCTGCGGAATTAATATACGCCATTACTTTTAGTGAGCGTTCTTCTAACAGTAGAATATGCGAGTAAAGTGAAGTTTGATACTCTTTATATATTGCTAGAAAGCTGCAAATAGTTTCATGTCAGGGTTGCTTTGATGATAATATAAGATTTACACATTTCTAAGATGACTAAAAAACACTGGGATTTCACGGGTACTTATTACGGCCAAGATATTTTGAAGTAAAAATTTAAGTGTGAACTCTAATCTGGAGGTATGAATTTTAGGTAAATTTCGAAGTATAAAAGAACTCAAAAGATACATGAATTAGCAGCTGATGAAGTGGAGGGCCTCAAAAAATTTAAAAAAATTCCCACGATTTCCAACTTCTTAGCAATTTGCAGTTAAAATTTAAAAAAGAAAAACTTTGTTTCACGAATTGGCGAACCAATACTTTCCTTAGTCCCCATATACTTAATATAAAAATTTTCGAACTTCCGGTCGACCTTATACTGCATACATCAGGCAACACGTGTGTTATCCCAATGAAAATAAGAGAGCGTGTTTTATTCATAACAGTGTATCTCTGTGCCTAAAATAGATAAATTTG
This sequence comes from Bactrocera dorsalis, assembly GCF_023373825.1. Classification (NCBI taxonomy): domain Eukaryota; kingdom Metazoa; phylum Arthropoda; class Insecta; order Diptera; family Tephritidae; genus Bactrocera; species Bactrocera dorsalis. Next base: position 11,092,461 of record NC_064304.1, on the reverse strand, counting down.
GGCGAAAACTTGGCCCAGGCCCTATATAACTAATATCAGGTATGTCGTACATCCGGACTTTACTCTATATGATAGGTATTACACCTTAAAGTATTTCCCTGGCAATGCTTCTTACGTCTAATGGCAGTTCGAGTAGCCAAGCTGCTTGCTATATGTGAGTCGTCAAACTACCTTGGTTAACGAAGAACAAACTTAAAAAATTGTGTGGCAAAAAGAAGGGTAAAAACTTAAAAAATAGTAAAGTTGTTTTGAATATTTCTCAATCATATCATCGACAATTATTGGTTTGAAGTCACTAAAAAACTCTATATTATTATCAATGTCGATTTACATGTATTTAACCTAAGCATCAATCAATTTTCCAAAGGCTACAGCTCTTTTGAGGCATATACAATTGTACTTGCAGTCAATCAGCACTGATTCAACTTACTGAAAGTTCTAATACAGACGGCGTTGAATATATTTACTTGGAGCAATCATCTGTATAAATCAAAAATATATTTGCTCCACAAAATTTACCAAATAATCTCATAAAAAATTTGTATTTAACCCGTAATCTTTTACTTTTCTCTTAATTTTTGCAAACTCATTAATGTGCCTGATTTTCGTTTAGCCATTCCTAAACTTCCAACCATTTACAAACTCACACCTCAAACACTTACATGCATCGCTTATACGCCATGCTGTACCTACCTCTACGTGCCCAAATGTATCCACAGATGGCTTGCACTCAAACTATTTCTCATAAAAAATGTTTGCATATCATAATGAAAATGAAAATGCTCAATACATACTCCTTTAGTGTGGCATTTAGTAAGAAACATGAAAGTCAACATGACATGGTTAGTATTTGACAACTCAATTTGATGAAGGTTATGTATAAAATAGTGGCTTTTCCTTATAATAACATGTACTAAAAGAGATTGAAAAATTCCACATGATTTGAGTAAATAGGGTATGGAGATTAAATTTTCAGCATGCAATATAATAGGCTTAGTAAAATAGCAAAAAGCTAAGTGCGCTCAGTCGAGATTACAGTGACCCAAAAGTGACTAGCGGAATTGTCTATTATTCGTAAGCATTCACGCGAATTTTCGATTATTTTAACTAATTTTTTTCGTTTTTGTAACAAATCGGCAATTAGATGACGTAGCTTAGTAAAAATGTTACTAGAAATAAGAAGATTTCAGCATAAAAAAATCCCTTAGAAGTTATTATATGCGCAAATATGTAATACTTGTATAATATAATATTAATATGCCAAATTGATAGCGATATTGCTGAACTATGATGGCAATACAACCATTTAGCAAGCATTTATTAAATGAATATGCACCTATACCGAAGGAGTTCGCATAATATTGTTGGCCCAATACGTGCGAAAATAATGATATTTAGGATATCGTTTTTATGTGGCATTGCAAAAAGTGGACTGTATACTTCAAATTATATAAAAATGTACAAAAGCGTAATACAGAAGATTTATAATAATAGAAAAAGTAAACTAATTTGAACATATTGGATATAATTGCTTCCTTTTTCAGCATTCTATCGCCTTCAACTCAGTTACTTAACGTTTATACGAGGTAACATGTCACTAATTTAATATAATAAATTAAAAGTATGGCAAAAAGCTAAGAAATATCACCAAAATACCTAATTGTTTAATAATTTATTAGAAAAAATAATAATTAGTGTAACTATGTATTTAAATATTTCCAACAATATTATAAAGTAGGAGAGATTTAGTGCTATCAAGCGAGTAGAGAACTCATGTCGCATTCTGGCGTGTAAAAGACTTCAGTTAAACAGAATTCAGCTAAATTAATAAAAAAAAAATTCGAAATATTCAAGCTACTTTATAATTACAGACACATTCTCCAATTACTTCCAAGTTAGTTCTCCACTCAAAGCTAATACTAAATCGAACAAAATTATCTCTAACATTGATGATAGACCGAATAATCAGGAATTATTATATATGCTCTTTATGCTTTGTCATTACGATAATAACTGGACATTCTATAGTCCTTTCACTTTTCGTATCACCTTAAATAAGCAGATAGGTAAATGTGTGAGATATATATAAATTATCAGCGATGTAATAATAGCTTTTTGATAATGGCTTATCTGTGTCAAAAATGGGTTGAAATTAGATCAATACTTTCCTAAGCTCCCGCATCTATAAATCAATAATTTTAGGAACTTCCAGCTTATTTTACACCGCATATATCAGCCAACATGTCAGTTATTCCTATAAAAATATGGAATACTGAAAATAGAGTGTCTTTGTGCCTAAAATGGCTAAAATTGAGCGAAAACTTGACCTAGTCTCCATATAACTAATATGACGACTTTCGAATATCCGGCTGACTTTATTCCATTTGATTGGTGATTGCAGGTGCGGTACTTTAATGAAACCCAGGGAACATTTTATTAGTATGGGGCATAGTAATAGTATTTATATTGACAAAAATAGATAAACTCGGGTCATTACTACCCCCAACTCTCTTATAATATATATGTATGTCGGTCTGTGTATGATATTAATATCACATAACTCGAAGTTCCTCATAATTCGAACTATTGAATTGGCACAAGAAGTCAAATTTCATACAAAATTACTTATATAACCCGAAGTCTCTCTAAATCGAAGCTATTATGGTGATTCAAAATGAATATATACTTTCTTGGGTCCTCTATATTCCCCTGGCTTTGATTATTGCAAGCTGAAAGAGCACTTCTTTTTTTTTGCTAAAATGTTATTTATGGTCATGGTCAGGTTGCTCAACATATGACAATTAAAGTGTGTGTTTGGCAGCTGTTTGTTTACGAAGCGAAAGGTTTGTCTAGCGCTTTTTATCATTGACAAAATTTAACAAAGAGTGTGCTTGAAGTTTTGTGTTTCCAATAGAATTACGGCAATGGAATCGTAGAGAATCTTCCGAAAGTGTTTTTGGGAACTTACTTAAACACGAACACATGTATTTGACTAAAAAAAGGTCGGAGAAGGTCGTGAAGTTATCATCAACTTGTCTCTTTAAAACAGTTAGCTCAGCAGTGGTTGAAAATCCCCGTGTTGATCGTAGCAAAATATTTCAACATCTCTTATGGACCGACTAAACATATGTTTGATAATAGTTTGCATATAAAGCGTGTCCATGGGACACTCCTACCAAAAGAACTAAATATTTGTGAAAAACTAGAAATTTACTTCATTTGTTTGTTGATTCAGTTCTTCGAACATATGATTAAATCACTTTTAGTCTATTACTTTATTCATGATGAGACACACTCCGCTATTACTCCACTTCACACTATTTTTAAAAGAAAAGAAAGGCCTCACTTTGTGCCCTCAAATTTGTTACATAAATCCATACAAAAGTGTTTATTGCACCATCATCCACACAACATAAGCATTATCTGCGTAAATGAATTAACCCGAATCTCTATTAAATATTTAATTTAACTACCTCAATTTAATATTAAAAATTTAAGCGCTCACCCACTGCAAGCCTGAGGTGTGTGTTTTCACTTTAGTAAATAAGAAAAGCTTAAACGTAGACCTCGGTAAGTATGTGCTGAACTATAGTCCACAACGCAAATAAAATGGGAAAGTAACTCATATATATATATGTGACTCTTTGGGTATATGTGTATGTGTGTGTGTGTGGTGATTGCATTCTTCTGTCCCTTTATTTCAACAACTTTTGTCTTGCACAGCTTCCGTTGTGTGTTTATTGGTATTTTTACGCTGCTGCCTCGGCCAGACTACCGAGGACATGTGCCTAGATTATTATTAATGGGTCAGTGAGTGCCTACATGCACATAACTGTTTACACAAATACATACAGACAAACTCATAGTAGAGTGGAGTCTATAGGACACGCTGGCGAGCAAGAACCTTTAGTTGCTTATACATAAAATCTATATACATATGTGTATGTGCAAATGTGTATGCATTTGTATTTGTGTGCCCACGAAATTGCATTTTACTACATGCTGCAGTGTAAAGAAATTACAAACAACAACAACAATACCAAATGAAAATAAGAAAATGAAGCAGGCACAAGCAGCGCCAGCGTCAGGCAGGCAGCAGCAAGACAAGCAAAGGGCGTTGAAATGGCAGCTGGTTGTTTGCAAAAGCAGCAGGCGGCGGCAAGAACAGCACTCAAAACAACAACAAAAACAATAAATAACACACATTTATTTTACTAAAGCTTCATGTTACTCGCCTGCACAATTTTGCTTGTGCAACACTGCTACAACGCACACACACACTTGGACGGTGGGTGGGCTCTACAGGGCGTATGAGTGTTGGCGTTAACTGCGAGCAATGCTGCTTGTTGGCAGGTGGTGCAACAGCAGAAGAGAAGCGTTGCAATGCCAAAAGGCAAAATATCTATTAAAACAATATTTTAATAAGCTTACTACCCAGATATAAAACAAAATAACAACAACAACAGCGCACACATAAACCCACATATACAGCAAGTGGTCGGTTGATCCGTGTAGGTAGGTGCCAATCTTACGGCAGGTAGCACTTCGGGCGGCGCTTATGCGCTTAAGTAATATCAGTTAAGCCTGCCAAAGTTTACCGTTACTTGCTGAGTAGTGATAAATATTTTCCGCTTTCACCCATATACACATGCATGTATACATCGTAAATGTTGCAAGCATGTATCGGAGATTCTTGCAACAAAATTCAATTACTAGTAAAGGGTGATTTTTTAAGAGCTTGATAACTTTTTTTAAAAAAAAAAACGCATAAAATTTGCAAAATCTCATCGGTTCTTTATTTGAAACGTTAGATTGGTTCATGACATTTACTTTTTGAAGATAATTTCATTTAAATGTTGACCGCGGCTGCGTCTTAGGTGGTCCATTCGGAAAGTCCAATTTTGGGCAACTTTTTCGAGCATTTCGGCCGGAATAGCCCGAATTTCTTCGGAAATGTTGTCTTCCAAAGCTGGAATAGTTGCTGGCTTATTTCTGTAGACTTTAGACTTGACGTAGCCCCACAAAAAATAGTCTAAAGGCGTTAAATCGCATGATCTTGGTGGCCAACTTACGGGTCCATTTCTTGAGATGAATTGTTGTCCGAAGTTTTCCCTCAAAATGGCCATAGAATCGCGAGCTGTGTGGCATGTAGCGCCATCTTGTTGAAACCACATGTCAACCAAGTTCAGTTCTTCCATTTTTGGCAACAAAAAGTTTGTTAGCATCGAACGATAGCGATCGCCATTCACCGTAACGTTGCGTCCAACAGCATCTTTGAAAAAATACGGTCCAATGATTCCACCAGCGTACAAACCACACCAAACAGTGCATTTTTCGGGATGCATGGGCAGTTCTTGAACGGCTTCTGGTTGCTCTTCACCCCAAATGCGGCAATTTTGCTTATTTACGTAGCCATTCAACCAGAAATGAGCCTCATCGCTGAACAAAACACGCGCGCGAAACACATTTCGAACCGAACACTGATTTTGGTAATAAAATTCAATGATTTGCAAGCGTTGCTCGTTAGTAAGTCTATTCATGATGAAATGTCAAAGCATACTGAGCATCTTTCTCTTTGACACCATGTCTGAAATCCCACGTGATCTGTCAAATACTAATGCATGAAAATCCTAACCTCAAAAAAATCACCCGTTATATGCAGCTAAGAGTAGCGTGTTGATAAGCTTATAATTTATGGCAATCATTTTTTTTCGTTTTTCTGGCTAACCGCTCGTTTAGCCCAAAAATATTTTATAATCATATTTACCGATGAGCAGCGTACAAGCAGCTTGTTTATGTCGTGGTAGGGGGAAACGAAATTTGATAGTCTAAAATGAAATATGAGGGCTTGTGAAAGTGAAAATATTCTTGTAGAAGAATTGAAAAATTCCTTGCAGATACTGTACAATAATAAGAAATTGCTGCATGGAGCTGAAGGCAACGCTTAAGGATAACAACATCGGTTCATATTAAGGGTCAGAAGACTTGCACTTGCAAGTTAGAAGACACTTTTTTCGTGATTTTTTTTTTTCTGAAGCGAAATTCTGAGAAAAATTCTTACGTTTAATTTAAAGTGCTTTAATCAGTCACATAGCCGACTTCCAGGAGGACCTCCGAAAAAAGTTGTTTGTCGGAGAAGAAGAAGGTTATGTTCGAAGGCGAAGAAAAAAGGTAGAGCTATCTGCAATATTTGCCAAGCGTCTGTTTATTGAAAGGCTTAATTGTCTCTATGCTATAAGTGTTTTGTAAACGCCAAATAATTAATTTGCCGATTTTCACAATGCTTAATTTTTGTTGAATAAAAAACTTGCTTAAAATTTTGTTTGTGGAAAAAATTTTCTTCACGGACACGTTGGAATTTATGCGGAAGGTCTTTATAGATTAAACTATGGCACAACAAAAAATATTTGTAAATGGTAACCGCGCTCTAGACGACTATCAAGCTCTACCGACAAAGGTCATGTCAGAAAAAATCAAAGACTTTGTGCTTAAAAATCGATTGCTAATGAGAGATCTCGCTAAGAGTGTTATAATAGCATTCTTGCTCAGCTCAACCCATTTTTAAGAATGTTTTGTGTCTCAAATGTGACAAGTGTCGATTGGAGCCATCATCACGCTAACACACTATGTCATACTACTTTAGTTCTTCGCGACTGTTTTGCAAAAAACTTATTTCGCTACGCAATCACAGTATTCAGCGGACTTGGCTCTGTGTGACTTCTGGCAAACTCCATCACTGCGGGAAGCCGTTTGGACTCGATTGAGTATAAAAAAACGAAATCGAAGAAGGCCTTGACGGCGCTGTTCGAACTGTTTCGAGAACTTTGTAGAACCGTTGATAGAAGTACATTTTATCAGACTGAGATTACTTTGAATGGAATGAAATTGATTTGGAAGAATAAATAATGAATTTAAATACTACAAGCAAACTCACATTATTTTTTGATCAGCTAGACCAATTCCAGATATACATACTCGTACATATTAGTTATACTGTGCAATATTTTGTATAATTAAGTAACTTTATCCAGTGTTTATCCGTTTTTATAAGAGATATCTTAATATAATGTTGACTTTGGAGTATATTATCATAAATAATAAGAATACCAAATAAAATTCCACTTTTGCACTGTTAAAATCGAATCACTATAGCATACTGCTGGTATAAATATCGATCAATCAAAATCAATTTCATTGTTTGACGATACTATAAGGAGTTTTTTGTTGCAAAAGCCAATAAGAATGTTTCTCTTTTGTTCAGATTTGGCTGCATTTGCTCATACAATTATTTATATTTTCATATATACAAGTACTTATGTACAAATACAAGTATGAAGGGATTTTCTTCTTCTTTTGTGCCCATCTCAACTGTTTTCTAATTCCTTTGCTTAAAGGGCGTTTAACCCAACAGAGTATTAGCCGCCCACAACTACAACCACAATCTCACTTGCCCAACTATTTGACACTGATACGCCTCCTAAGCAATGAAATTGAACAAGGGCGCAGAAGAAACACGAAATTAATTTATTTTTAGTGTTGTGAACTGGAGTAGGAAGATACTGAGCCCAACAAGCAGCAAACATTTACTACACAAAAACATGGAAAAAAGCTGAGAAAGCAAAAACAAAGCAACAAAATAGCAGAAGATGTTGAAAAGAAATGCGAAAAACGAAGTACCGCAATACTTAGAAGCCAAATTAAAGCGCAGAAAGTATAAATAGAATGGATGCAGGCCGTAGGAGAACTAGGTTCCAGAAGTTCACATCAAAAAAGTGAAAGCTCAACTAGTTAAAGCAACTACGGCGCTGTAGTGGAAAAGTGAAATGAAATAGCTTAATAAAAATAAATGAAGACGAGTTGAAATGAATGAAAATATATGTGTCAGAATTCAGAAGAAAATGTAAAAATTTAAAAGTTCAATTGCAACTGAAAACTGGTATTCTCAATGACAAAAACAGAGAAATAGCACAAAACTCGAACTAAATAGCATTGAACTTTTTGATATGTTAAAACGAAGTTAAATGAACGATTTGAAACTTTTACAGTTTTTTTTTGAAATTACTTCTTGGCATTTCTCAAGGAGATTACTTATGAGTTGAGTTTGCTCAGTTTTCTTCACAAATAGGAAACTTATGGGGTAAAGATAGGAAAGTATGCGACGCCAAAAAGTAGGCAATATTAATTTCTTTAGTCGTTTTTAGCTGGGACACAAACCAAAGTTTGAATAATGTCTATATTAGAGTTGTTAAGGATGGACGTAAAAAATTAGGAATAAAATATAAATTCGAATAAAAATTTTATTAATTCAAGAAATTAGAATTTTCATTCCGAAACGTATGCGGCAAACATCCGGATGTGCCGGATCTTTTTTGTTGTTTCTTAATGTGAAAAAAAATTTTATCTTAGAATTCCATAAAAAAAAGTAAAGGGACCTAATGATCGGTGCAATATAAGAAAGAATTATCTTTCCGACTTCAGAACTCTTCTCGGCGTCGATTTACAAGAAGTCGCTATTATATTCAAGAACTAAGTTATGCTTAACGAAAGTCTGTCCAACATGTGAAAGTGAAAATTTACTTTTTTTCTAAACCCGTGCTTAGTTCGCAGAAATGTGAAAAAATATTGCCACCTGTTTATTTTCACATCCACATAAATCATTTTCTTGAGAACTGCTTGCCACATACGCCACTTTAACTGGCTAAGCGCTTAGTGCCACATATATCTTTGTCTCCAGCAGCCAAACGAGCATACGAAATATTGTTGTTATCCGCTATGTTTTGCTTGATATGTCATTTTCCGTTATTTGTATTTCAGCCACTCTTGACATTCAAGCGCGTACACAAGGACACAAAAGGATACTAACTTTTTAAGGCGAAATAATAAAAAAAATACATGAGCATTGTCAATTTTTCGACTGTCACAGAAGGCGAAGTCCTCCATTTTGTTTGCTCAGTGCTTTGCTAGATTTCAGGTGCACTCTCACCGTGTCATCTTTAAACAAATGATGTTGTTGTTGTGTGTAGTCGATTTGGCTTGTTGGTTGCATAACTGATTGTTTATATGTACTCAGTGGCCACAGTATTGTGTTGTTGGTTGGTTAAACATACATATGTTTAACTTTGGCAGTAAGATTTAATTCTAACAAAGGAAAAGAAAATAATATGTTGCGATAACTATGGAATATAATTTCTTATATAAAAGGACCAGGACAGATAATTTTTGAAAGCAAAAAATAATTAAAACTAGTACTATGAAACCCATTGGAAATGAACGAAAAAATAAGAAACATTAGAGGAAAAGTAATGGCCGCTGGTTAATGTGAAAATTTACTTTCTGCACGATCTTTTTATCAAGAGCAATTCATAAAAATCTCAAACCTAAAAACATCTTTTTTATGAAAAAAGTACACTTCAAACTAGCTTAAAAGTCGGAATTGTTATCAAAAAATCAAAAATCTTTTTTTTTATTACTTTACACGGCAAATCTGAAGGAAAAATTTGCAACTGATGCGGTGTTTAGGGTATTGAAAGTGTTCTGATAAAGAATTTGAGATCACAGATGTTCCATCACGTGTCTTTTTAGTAATTGGGGCTGGTTTGGCACCTACACTTCTTGATTGCAATACTAAAATTAGCAAGAAACTGCATGTAACATGCGCAAAATGACAGTGAACTAGTGTTATTACCTAACAAATATATCTTAGGTCGCGCGAAAACTTCGAGTTGATCGGTCCAGTTGTTTCGAAAAAAAATTCTCTACGACTCTTGAAACAAAGTTTTGAGTAAAGCGCGTTTAAAGGGTTGGGAGCCTATTACACTAAGTTAAAAACTTCTGTTATTATTATTTATTCTAAAAACTTTTTGGTGGCAGGTACCTGTAATGCGTATAAGCTGGCAGGGAAAGGTACCCTAGCCCCGTAATCAGTGGAATGACATCGGATCGATGCTCCCCTCTGCTCCTGTGTTCTTCTACTGGATAGCTGAGCTTCACTGGAGCTTTGCCAGCGCTGGGCTAGCATCGGTTCATGCGCTGTTCGCAACATTTTTTGGCACAAGATCGATCGTAAGAATCTAGTAAGCTCTTTGCCATCAGTAAAGCTAACGTCTCTCTGGTTATTGGAGTTCTAATAGCCATTGACCTATTAGCCTCCACACTACAAATAAAAGTTTGAGAGTCTTACCGGACGCTAGCTGAAGAAGCTGTATGGAAAAATACAAAGTGGACACATCACAACACTTTCCTCTTGATGCAAGCATAAACACTGGGGAGTTCATAATTTTAAACATCTCAGTGAACTTACTGATGGGAATAGAAATCAAACGCCTCTAGAAATTTGTAAGCGTCACTTTTTTGCTGATTATAAGATCGAACACAGGGGATATATTTTTGTAAATTTCTAAAAGACTGTATACAGTAGTCCAAGATCGAACACCGGATTTATTTTTTCTTAGCTTTATAAAGGACTGCATATAGTATTACAAATGCGAAGGGAAATGAAGGGTCAATCGGGTCCGATAAGACACAGCAACCAATTGGAAGTTGCACCACGACAACGCCTCGGCTCACACACTTTTCTTGTGAACAGTTACTTAACCATTTCCGGCATCCCAACGCTTCCGCAGCCACTCTTCAGCCCTGATGTGGCCCCCGGACTTCTTTTTGTTTAATTGCCAGAAAACGCCGATGAAAAGGGATCCAGCAGCATGCATGCACCTTAGCTCTCAATGCCTTCCGTGTCGCCTTTAACGATTGGAAATCGCACTGGCAGCGCTGCATCGACGCAGAAAGAGCCTATTATTTTAAGAAATGTAATGATTGGTTCAATAAATTTTTTTAAATCGGTTCAGTCCTATTACTTTCAGGACATACCCTGTATGTTCGAAAATAACAATATATCACAATAACCTACTATGCTGAAGTTATTGAGAAGTTATTGAGAAATATGTTTCAGGCTTGACATTTATTGTACCAGAAATCGTTAGCTCTCGAAAAATTCACAGTCACAGACTAATAAGTATGATGTACGACTCTACATACGTATATAAAATTATGGACATATGTGAAGGTAAATAATAAGTACACATTGGTTTACTGCGTGACCTAATGGCATTTGAGAGTATCTTACTTTATTATTCATTTATTTAAAATACACATGTCTGTCTGACAATTCATCGTTTCGCCTTAAATTTTCAATCTCTTTTTAATGAACTCATTTATGAATTTCCCGGTTGTTATGCCTCGCCAACCAATCAAAGTAGGATTATAGTTAATAACACTCGGCAAATATTAGACTTTGCAACGCCACAGACTGCGAGCTGTTTACACTACGCTCAACATTACTGAAAAGTTCTGCTAATAAAGACTTAATCTATAATTTATAGAGAAAAGAAGCCATATCCCACAAATTCGCTTTTTAATTGAAGCTTGTTAAGCACAAAGCAAGGATTGCTTAGTACTAATCTGTGGAATGCAACAATTCTGCTGACTGGCTAATTTCACATACCGCAATATAACACAAGCGCACATATATGTACACTTAACATACTAGAATGGTTTGTCATATACTAGTATTGAATATGAGCATATGGGTAGTAACAGGCATATGTGTAGGCACATAGTAAACCCTCTATTTAGAAGCAGTCTCGCATGCAGCCACAGTGTAAGTAAATTAACAATGAGCGCATTGCATGTGGCATGCAACATCGTTAATGTGGGCGGTTTGTAAGTGAGCGCTTTTAGATATTATATTGCACAATGCAAATTAACATGCTGCGCAATGATACTGTAATTATAACATACCTATGTAAATATGTTTATTGGCTTTGCTACGGCAAGGCATTGCAACAAATTGCGGCTGCTGAAGCTAACTGCGGCGTGGCGTACTAACGGCGTATAGTGTTGCTAGCACGTTTTGCTAATTAAGCGAATTCACTAAATGTACATATGTAGGTTTATACTAAAGTATGTATATAGTGACATGTGTAAGTAAATGAATGTCACCACATAAACCTCAATTGTCTTCTCTGGCATGGCTGCACAATTAAAGCGTATTTGCACATTGCTAAGCGGGAAATAACGGTGCAAGCGAGTGAATTGAAATCGTTATGAGAATTCGGTAAATTGTCAAACATATAATTGTTACTTGCGAAACGGATACAATGTGTTGAGCATTTTTGTATTTCAATCATTTTTATGAGGTTTTTATTAGCTAGAGTCAAAAATTATTGGTAGCACAAAATAATCAAGTAATAGACCGTGTATGATTTTCAAACAATTGATCTTTTTTTCTTACCATAAAGTACACTTTAGAGTCCTAAAAAGTATCTCCCTACCCAATCCTCTTTTGGCTTATTTAGCTAACGTACGTAACACTTTAGTCACCTTTATCTCGAAACAGAAACAAAAAAGACGATGAAGGTACTTGGAGACTATATTTATTTTTTAGATATATAACTTTAGATTTTTTTTCGTAGATTTTTCGAGCATTACTCCTGTCGGCCAGCTTGTCAAGCTCTTCGTACTCACGCATTTTGGCCTTTAAGAACAGGAGTGCAAGTCGAGTGGAAAGTCTTTCGGCTGTCTGTTGTGATTGCAACTCCTCGACGTCGAACTTTCCTTGTGTTTGTTGACGTGCGTTTTTTACTGCACAGAATCGGGCGCCGGCTGCCACAAGATCCGAATCAATGTTAGGATATCGAAGCGTACGCACGTCTAAAACACTGGAGATGTGTCTTCCGTCTATCACAACATGATGGATCTGGTAGGTAGCTTAGCTGAATTTTTCTATGCTGAATTCTAGTACTACAGATAACCACAATTCGGTCCCGCGAAGTCGATCAGCCTCAATCTATTTAAAGATATTTCATCATTAAGGTTGAATTTACCGACCGTTGTGACAAAGATATCTTCTTTGCGTTAAAGTCAACAAGCACGAATTTGACAGCAATGTGGGGACAGCTATAGGTGCGCTTCAAGCACTCATAGAAGGCATCTTTGGTCACATCGTCCTTCTCTTCCATCGGGACGTAGACGCAAATCAGCGATATGTTGAAGAACTTCGCTTTGAGGCAGATTGTGGCTAGACGTTCATACATCGGGGCAAATACCAGGACTCGGCGAAGGAGTCTCACTCTCACCGCGATACCCACAAGGAATTCGCGCTTTTGTATGTGGCCACTGTAGTAAATGCCAACAAGTACTCATTTCTTGCACGGCGGTGATGTCAGCCATGACTTTTATGAGCACATCAACCAAGTAAGCAGCGGCGCCTCCCTAATTAATGGACCGAACACCCCAGCTGCATGCTCTTTAATAGTAATGTTTAATACTTTTCAGTGGTTATCATCAAAAAATCTTTCGATCGAGATTGCTTTCTTCAGTTCATTGGCTGTGTTTTTTTTACGTGGCGGGTCTTAAACCCAGCGCACAACCATGCCGAAGGATGTTTCGCCTTTTCACCTTAACTCGCCTTCAAACGGATGTTCTTTGGCTATCCAGAAGTTACTTGGTCTACATGTGTAAAGGAGTCGTTTCTGGCCACAACCAAGTGAATGACGCTCAGAGAACTTTCCTCACTTGCTTGAACTTCTACAACGTCTTATAACCAACCAAAATTTTTTTTTTTCATAAAATTGAAAGATATTGTGACGACGACAAAAATTGCAATCTTAAGTTAAAACTAAACCGTCCAAATTCACACTTAACTGGAAAAATAATTGGTATCCTTTCATATATATACTTTTCAGTTAATTTTAAGAAATATCTAGAGTGTCGGAATATGACGAAAATATAGATTTTTTATGTTTTAAAATTTTTAACGATCGCCAGAAGAAAAGAAATTTTATGACATTGCGTATAAGTAATATTTTGCAATCGTTAAAAATAATATTAATTCTCAGATGGAAGGTGGAAGGTAGAATACTCATACGCAGCGGGTGTCTTAAGTATTATTCCAGTGCAAAATCAATTCACAGCAATATGGGTATGTATTTATTAAGTATTTCTAGCGACCCTAGCATAGCCTTTTGTGGGGAAATTATGATCAGAAAAAGATTTCCTACACCTCGATATTTAATGTTTTGTAGCATATGCCTACGTATATGTATCAAAAATAATATTTGCAATGAAATACAATAAATTTTCATCAATTCGAAGCGAAGAAAATTTCGAAAGTTTGACGTCAGCAGGCGACAGTCACAATCGAAAATTCCAATATCAACATAAACAATAAGTTCACTATATGTCCTTTTCTTATTTGGACAAAAAAATAAATAAATTTATATGACATTAGTAAAATGATTCAATTAAGCCATAGATAATCTCAAACCCAAAAGAGATTTGTAATATTTATTTACGTTCACCATGCAGCAGTTTTTCATATAGCAAGATAATAGCGCAAATTTGCAGATAATAAAGAAGTTAAAATCTGTTGCTGTTTATGCTATTTCTGTGCTCAAATTTATGAATGCCGGAGATTTATGTTGCATGTAATTTTCGACGACAAATTGTACCTGGCTGCCTGAAATATGAACTCAATTTATAAATAAATAAAAACATAAAAACACAGCCAGGCAAGGATGCTGCAAATTACGCCTGACATTAGCGTTGCTGTTGTTGTTTGCAACCATTGATGTAGCACAGTGGCTCATCTACTGCTTGTTGTGCGCACTTTTCCCTCACATTAATTTGCGCATTTGTCAACGTTGACATTAACCTAAATTGTTGCTATTGTATGCACATTGAATTACGATGTCAACAGACAGCAGCACTGCTCAATGTCCTCTCAACTCAAAGTGAGCTACAGCTAGTCCGATGAGTGGAAGCAAAGCCACTGAGCGAATGGAAATTGATGATAGAAGATGCGTGAAAGCTCAGTGATGATTTTGTGAGGTGCGCTTTGAATGGCTGATAAGGGAGATGGGTGAGAAAGGGACGGTTGATAAGGGGCGGGTGAGAAGTGATGGGTGAGAAGGGATGCGTGATGATGCGTAGAAAGGCTAAATGACCGAACAAAAGTCGCAAAATAAGGTGTTTGTTTGATTTAATTATTTTTTCGCGCTCATTTCATTATTTATAGCTAATATTAGGGTGGTTCTTATTAATATTTTAGTAATACATATTCAAATGATGCCCACGTAATGAAAGATTTGAAAATAAAATGCTGATACTGATTTTAAACTTTCAAAAACTCAACTTGTCGAACAATTCTGAACTTGTGGAACACCAGAAAACTCAACTTTTTTTGTGGAACACCCTATCCAACTAAGTAATAATATAATGTGAAAGTATCTAACATATTAAACAAAAATAGAGATTTTATCACCAAATTTAAGAACCACCCTAATTATTATATAATCAAGAACACAAATTTTAGAACAATTATGAACTTGTGGAACACCCTTTCCTCCTGAATAATAGTATAATTTGAAAACTCCTTACATATTAAACAAAGGCAGTAAGTTGTTCACTAGATTTAAGAACCACCCTAATGATTATATAAATATTGCAGACAAGAGAGAAGGAAGAAAAGTGGCCGTTGTTTGTCAAGTTTATTTCCAAACTTTTCCTTTTACAATTTTAAACTTGTGGAACACATCTTAAAGCTCTCAAACAGACTAACTATCCAAATTTAAGAATCACCCTAATGTTAAATATTGCACAAGCACAAGGCAGGAAACAACGCGACCGTTATTTGTCAAGTATTTTCCTCCCTTTCAAAGTCTAATTAATTACCTGGCGGCTGGCAGGCTGAATGAGTCCCTTAGCAAGCGAAAAGCAGGAAGTGACCTAGAAGATTACAGTTCAAGATATTGCACAATTAAATTAAATTAAGGCATTAAGCAAATTAAAATTGAGTTAAACGACGTCCGTGTGTTTGCTTATATCTAATTTCACCTCTCTCTTTTCTTCTCTTCTTAGGATCATACATCGCACAACTACCGAGACCGACTTAAACCAACTGAGAATTCTGAGGAAAAATGCAGAGCTAAACAAACAACTGTGATATGGCTGCATGCTAAGAACTATAGTATACAGTTAGCGGCGCACGCTTACGCAACAAACTTGCAAACACACACCGACTTAGGCTTCAATACATTCAAATCCGAACAAATTGCGCATGCGTCAATGGCGATAATAAGATATGCGCCCACGCAAGATGTCGCCAGCAGCATCGGTAGTACGAACACCACCACGATCACTACCACCAACAACAACAGCAACAACAATGACAGCAATAACAATAGCTACCTACCGTATGCACGGAATAGCAGCAGTAGAGTCGCCGCGCCGGTTGAACCAGCCGTCAACGTCAACAATTCACTCTACTACTGGGAGTTTGCTGCGGAGGAGTTGCCCGAGTTTTCACTGGTCGCCCCAGAGTTAGAACCTTCCATACAACAACTCGCCGCTGCAGCTCAAGAACCCGCGTCATCCTCCTCGTACTCATATCAGGAAACGAATGCCCGCGCGGACAATCACACGACTGAAGTGCAAGGCGAGCCACCGCCTTCCTTCTATACGAGTTTCAATATTTCCGATGATATCTTCGATTATTTTAATGGATTTCTCGAGAGCACCGAGCAGCAACAGCAAGAACAACCATTGTTGACCACCACCAGCACAGAGAGCGTAACGAGCGCGATCAGCAATAGCGTGGCCACGGCGAATTTGACGCTAACGACGTACGTACAGACTGTTAGTAATGGCTCACGTGATCCGGCATTGGGTGAATTTCTCTGTCTACTACCTAATGAGCGTATTTCGTTGCTCTCATTTCTGTTTCTCTTCTCTTTCGCCACCGTGTTCGGCAATGCACTGGTGATACTGGCTGTGGTACGCGAACGCTACCTGCACACGGCTACGAATTACTTCATCACGAGTTTGGCGGTAGCCGATTGTCTGGTGGGCCTGGTTGTGATGCCCTTGTCGGCGCTGTACGAAGTGCTCGAGAATACGTGGTTCTTCGGCACCGACTTTTGTGATATCTGGCGCTCATTGGATGTGCTCTTCAGCACCGCTTCCATTTTGAATTTATGTGTGATATCATTGGATCGTTATTGGGCCATAACGGACCCTTTCTCCTATCCGATGCGTATGACGGGTAGGCGCGCCGCCTTTCTGATCTGCGCAGTGTGGGTCTGTTCGAGCACGATTAGTTTTCCAGCGATTGTGTGGTGGCGTGCGGCGCGCGACGGCGAGATGCCCGCTTATAAGTGCACGTTTACGGAGCATCTCGGCTATTTGGTCTTCTCATCGACGATCTCATTTTACCTGCCACTACTAGTTATGGTCTTCACCTATTGTCGCATCTATCGTGCTGCGGTCATACAGACACGTTCGCTGAAGATCGGCACCAAGCAAGTGCTGATGTCATCAGGTGAACTGCAATTAACCTTACGTATACATCGTGGTGGCACAACACGTGAACCTTCGACAAGCGCGTCACATCATCCGACAATTCATGGCTCGTTGGGTGGCGCGCCGAGCGGCGATGGCATGCAACATCATCGCCATCATTCACATCAACATTCCACGCTTCACAATCACAGCGCATCGGGCACGACGACTTCAACGCCCGAGGAGCCCGACGATGAACCACTATCGGCGCTACACAATAATGGGCTGGCACGTCACAGACATATGGGTAAAAATTTCTCCTTGTCGCGTAAGTTGGCGAAATTCGCCAAAGAGAAGAAAGCAGCCAAGACGTTGGGTATAGTGATGGGTGTGTTCATCGTGTGCTGGCTGCCGTTCTTCGTGGTTAATTTGCTATCCGGTTTATGTGTGGAGTGCATCGAACATGAAGAGATAGTTTCGGCGGTGGTCACATGGTTGGGCTGGATCAATTCATGCATGAATCCGGTGATATACGCTTGTTGGAGCAGAGACTTCAGGAGGTGAGTGATAACATGAACATTTCTATCTGCAAAAAAGATAGAGTTTGAATTTGAAAAAGCAAAAGATAAGTTATTTAAATTCAAACTTTAACCTTAATCTCAACACTACATGAAAATTCATCTTAAAATCCACATTAACTTAAGCTTTAACCATTATCTTAAACGTAATTCTAATCTCAGCCTTAACTTACCCTTACATTAACATTAACATTAACATTAACATTAACATTAACATTAACATTAACATTAACATTAACATTAACATTAACATTAACATTAACATTAACATTAACATTAACATTAACATTAACATTAACATTAACATTAACATTAACATTAACATTAACATTAACATTAACATTAACATTAACATTAACATTAACATTAACATTAACATTAACATTAACATTAACATTAACATTAACATTAACATTAACATTAACATTAACATTAACATTAACATTAACATTAACATTAACATTAACATTAACATTAACATTAACATTAACATTAACATTAACATTAACATTAACATTAACATTAACATTAACATTAACATTAACATTAACATTAACATTAACATTAACATTAACATTAACATTAACATTAACATTAACATTAACATTAACATTAACATTAACATTAACATTAACATTAACATTAACATTAACATTAACATTAACATTAACATTAACATTAACATTAACATTAACATTAACATTAACATTAACATTAACATTAACATTAACATTAACATTAACATTAACATTAACATTAACATTAACATTAACATTAACATTAACATTAACATTAACATTAACATTAACATTAACATTAACATTAACATTAACATTAACATTAACATTAACATTAACATTAACATTAACATTAACATTAACATTAACATTAACATTAACATTAACATTAACATTAACATTAACATTAACATTAACATTAACATTAACATTAACATTAACATTAACATTAACATTAACATTAACATTAACATTAACATTAACATTAACATTAACATTAACATTAACATTAACATTAACATTAATATTAACATTAACATTAACATTAACATTAACATTAACATTAACATTAACATTAACATTAACATTAACATTCACATTCACATTCACATTCACATTAACCTTAGCCTTAGCCTTAGCCTTAACCTTAGCCTTAGCCTTAACCATAACCTTAGACTGTAAATTTAATTTCAATCCTTACTACCAATTGGAACTTAATCTGACTCAATTTTAACTCTAATCTTAAAGTAAACCTTATTGCCATTATTTTTAATGGTCAAATCAGCTTTTAAATTTAACGGCTTGACAAATTTTTAGTGCTTCCATATTAGGTCTGGTCTGGTATATGCCAACATTTTATCGTTTCTTATCTTAAAGAGTATCCAAAATGTCAGGCAATCACGCCTACACCAAATAATTTGTACATACACATGTACACACTCATGTTTCGCCTCAGTTTCGGTAATTGCCACATTTTAACGTCAAGTCATTGCCGCAGCAAATGATGATGATAAAATGATTACACAGATTTACCGCATTCTTCGCTTGTAACACAATCCAATCTAATATTTACATGCATAATATATACAAACACACACAACGTAATATATCTGCTTGCTTGCGAATATTAAGCCAACAAAATTATCGAACACTTACAAAGCAATTTTCTTAAACAATAGCCTTAATATGCCCTTGGGAAAAGCTCTTAGCTCTGAAGCCACACTTTGGCAGTCAAACTGTTGGTTGATTTTTGGTGCACACAGACAAACTTATTTATTTTCCCTGCGATTTGTTTGTGAAAGGAGAAAATGATAATGTGGCACCTCCGCGTGTTTCTGTGGGCGGCTGTTTCGCAGATTGTGTATTTCTTGTCAATGTCTCGGTGAAGAAGAAGACCAATTCGACATTAAAAGGATTTATTGATTGGCTTATCAATTAAGTGCTGATGATGCATTGTTGGCTAATGCTTCTAGGAACTGTTGAATGTCAGATGCAGAGGCCCACTCACTGCACAAAGAGTAGCAGACAGAAAGGATTTTGAGCTTGATGACTCTAGCAACTGTTGTGGTATCAATAATACTTCTCACATTTTTCAAGAAAATTTCTTTTTATACTCTATAGCGGGTCTTGGGAATCCTGGAAACAGAATTTATAAGTTTAGTAGTT
This sequence comes from Bactrocera dorsalis, assembly GCF_023373825.1. Taxonomy (NCBI): domain Eukaryota; kingdom Metazoa; phylum Arthropoda; class Insecta; order Diptera; family Tephritidae; genus Bactrocera; species Bactrocera dorsalis. The sequence goes on along the minus strand of NC_064304.1, from coordinate 11,072,363 downwards.
GCGGTTAAAAAAGCTGATGCGTTATCATCAGCATATTATACATATGAACAGTCAAGCGGGAATTAGGCAATAATCTCACATGTTATTATGTCAAAGCATATAATTGGATACAGGTATGTCTTCGATATAGTAACTGATGAAATGTGCCATATGTTTCAAGCCACAAGGATATTCCGGTAAACTAAGTAAATGATGAGATTGACGAAAGTTTCGTCCGTCTGGCTATGGAACCAGCACAGGAAACAGGCAAGTTAATAAAAGCATAATGAAATTGCCGAAACAACTTAGAGATGGATTGCTTTAAGCATATGCCGGGTCGTCAAGATCATGTGCAAGGGTCTCAAAGGAAAACATACAAGCCGTTTACTCAGGGTCTTATCTAAAATTTGTCTTAGTTAAGTAGGAGCTTCGCACTTCAAAACACTAGATGAGATATCGAAAATAGGTATCAAGTCTCCCTTAAACTTTGAAAAAGATTGGTCGTCCCGTATGATAAATAACTCAGGACGAATTAAGCTGAACTATCATCTAGCATCACAAAGCACCAATAGGTCAATGCGGGAATCGGCCATTATAACCTAACCTAATATGCAAGGCTGACATACATACATAGGCTAGCCTTAATTGAATATATTTTATTTAATGCCCTAAAATTTTTAATAGGATGGAGTCATGTTCATGCAAGTGAGGAAAATTCTCTGATCGCCATTCTCTTGGACGTGGCCAGAAACGAGTCTTTTACAAGCAGCTCACGACTTCCGGTCTTTGACCAAATATTCTATGGGTAACCTAAGAGCATCCGTTTGAAGGCGAGCTAAAGTAAGAAGGCAAAACATCCCCTCCACAGGGTAGTACGCTGGGTTTGAAACCCGCTAAGATCAGCTTTTTCCCATTGCGGTCATAAAAAGTTGAAGTCGTCGGTATATACCGCTCTCGATGCACAGTAACGGTGTCACTCTTCGAAAGAAGTAAGGACCGATAATCCCACGAGACCAAAGACCACACCAAACTGTCATTTTAAGTGACTGTACTGGTTGTTCATGAATAGTGTGGTGATTTTCTTCGCAAAGAATCGACACTTTTGTTTATTTACCGCACCACGCAGATGCAGGTAAGCCTAATCGATGAAGATAATTTTCTTCAAAAAATCGTTCTCGTATTCAAGTTCTCCCAAGACAAAATCAGCAAATCCAAGGGCTACAGTTCTTGAGCGAGAGCAATTTTATATGGATGCAAGCTCGAATCGTTTTTTCATAATTCGCAAGGTTGTCGCTTGAGACAGTCCCAATGCTTCAGAACATCTTGAATTCGACATACTGTGGTCTTGAGCAACACTCGCCTGAACGCGTTCAACCGTTCGAACGGTAGCAATATTTTTATTACATCGAGTGGTTTTGTTTGCTAAATACTAAAACTAAATGAAACTAAGTTAGGTCGTAGATGGACCCTGAGGTTCTTGCGCTAAGCAAATCACTTTGCTCAACTAAAGTAACGTAACGCCCAACTCTCTTTAACTACTTAAGACTTTTGCGCGATTTTTGCATTTTTGTACAGAGTTTGCAAGAAGGTCAACGAATTGAAATCATTGCTTTTCAATAGGATTGCGATATTCGCTGAGCATCGATTCTAAAATAAGTATTATTCAGAATTTTTTGGTATAACTTTGACCAACTACAAAATGTACCTATTAGCGGTAAATGCTTTTGAGATAGCATATATATCAACATCTAAACTTTGAGTTGCATTTTAAGTCTACTTTAATGGAATTTCTCGGCCCATCCTAAACCCAACTCAATTCAATTGAAGAAATTAACCCGGTTATATTCCAATTTTGCACAGTTCGAGCAAGAAATGAGCTGAGCAACCAGTGTACCTTTCTTCCATCTTTCAAATCTTTTCACAAATCTGTTAAGTGAATTTCGGTGCGACTTTAACTAACCGAACTAAGCCATATTACTTAGAAATGATGCTGATTTACAAATTAGACGCATTTTATATTTTCTTATTCCTCCTTTTTTTCAGAGCATTTGTGCGTCTGCTGTGCGTTTGCTGCCCGCGCGGAGTGCGCCGCAAATACCAACCGACAATGCGTTCCAAATCGCAGGTAAGTTGGTGGTGTGCCGAAATCTGGCGCGCCGCCGCAGCCGCTTTTGAGGTCTACTGCCTTTCTTGTGTTTATTCTTTATTATTTACTCAATTTCTTTTTAAATACGTTATTGTTGTTGTTTTTTACTGCTTTTGCAGTTATTTGCTTTTAAACCGCTATAATTCGTTTATGTGCTATTTATGTTTTTGTAAGATTTAACAGTTATTTTTGTAAACCGAAATAAAAATATGGAAACAAAACAGACAAACCAATAATAATTTGCGCAAACAACAGAAATAATTAAAATATAATACTCACAAATACATATATATACACATATCTAGAGCGAAGTAGGAAACAAGAATTAAATTCGCTTTAATAAAACCACCTACTCAACCAAGCGAAAATGATTTACAACACAATCAAAATGAATTATCGAATCCACATAATCCACGACAATCCCACTGAAATTGCACTTAAACTCACAAAAACTCACAAACATATATAAATACATACATACATAGCAAATAAATGAGTAAGTAATCTACGAAATTCCGACGTTGCTCAATCACTTTCGCCACACACCGAGCAATGCCAACGCGCTGTGTCGCTATCAAATCAAATACAGCAAGGAAGTAGAGCGATTTCGCACAACAACAATAATAATAAACAACAACAGCGAATTGAATTGAATAAATAACAACAAAAGTTTAGCGCAGTCCTGACGTTGATGCCTCGCCCGAGCACTTGCGATTTCTCCACTCCCACACCACTACTGCAGTACCGATTTAAGGTTTCGATTTATTTTATCTTTCCTTTTTTATTTTGTTGTATTTGTTTGCTGTGTTTGCTTTTCCTGCAATTTGGTGCTCACCGCGGCATTTCGGCTACGGGTCACCGAAATATGTAGAAGTAAATTGAAACTTTTTAATTGCACCAACTGCCGAAGAGCTTATAATTCATTACCAAGTTATTTGCAAAAACAAAAAAAAACAGAAAAACGTAAAAATAACTTAATATTTGTCCCACACCGGGTTTTCGACATAACTGTACTGTAATGGTGTGCCATCACAAAAGTATTGTGAAAGTAAACACACAAAACCAGTGAAAAGAATATCTGCGTTCTCAATTACAGCAACACAAGCGTATACACCTGAGTACCGAAATTCATTCTTAATTACGCAATTAAGAAATTTGTGTTGGCGGAATTTGCTGCAAAAGGCAATTGACGTTAAAAATGTATCAAGTATTTTTTGGGATATAATTCCTCTTCCATTTTTACCCATAATTATTTTATGTTCATGCTGTAATTACTTGTGTAATTTGAGTAATCTGTGGAATCGATTCAAGCTTACAAACTTTGAAAGTTTAATTCTTCCACCTTTTTTTAAATTTTTATAAAAATTTGGCGGTTAGATAACGCTCAAAATATTTCTCTCGAATATTTCGCAAAGGTGGAACACTACTCCATTCTGTTGGCCAGTTCTGAACGCTTCTGGTCGATCGTCTGCTTCAAGCGTAGATGGTAGAATTAATCGTCTGGACAAATACAGCTCATAGTGGATGATTCCCTTCCAATCCCACCAAACACACAGCAAAACCTTCCTGGCCGTCAATCTCGGCTTGACCACTGTTTGGGACGATTCACCGTCCTTCGACCACGACCGTTTTCGCTTGATATTGTCGTATGTAATCCATTTTTCGTCGCCACTCACCAACCGCTTCAAAAATGGGTCGAGTTCGTTCCATTTCAGCAGCATATCGCAGGCGTTGATTCGGTCCAGAAATATTTTTTGCGTTAAATCATGCGGCACCCAAACATCAAGCTTTTTTGTGTATCCAGCCTTCCGCAGATGCTTTAATATGGTTTGGTGACTAACTTCCATCTTCTGGGCGATGTCACGAGATGCCACATGCCGGTCTAACACGATGTTTTCCATGATTTGATCGGTATTCGTCGTCACAGGTCTTCCGCCGGGTGGCTTATCCATGGTGTCATTTTCACCCGCTCTGATCGTCGAAAACATTCCTCCGCACTTCGAAGTGATACAGTACCATCCGACAAAACACTATTAATTTCACGGAACGTTTCTCTAGCGGATTTTTACGAAGGAAAACTTTAATATGGCGTGAATTTCGGCGTTAGTGAACTCCATGTTTACACGTCTATAACTGTTGGACGCAATATCCAAACTAATCAGGCATAGCGTCGTTTTGTAGGTTATGTCAAGATCTTTCAAACGATTTAGTATTGCCAGATACGATCCCTATAACGCTTTATAAATAGCCGCGAAATTCTAAAATCAAAAAGGCGGAAGTGAGATATTTGACAACCTAATATTACATAATTGACACATTGGAAATATTCCTACTAAGTATGCTGAATTACTGGTGAGAATGAGCACTTTTTCTCCATCGAGATTGGTTTTAACAGCGATTATAGTATTCAATTAAATGCCAGGTGTTCCCTCACTTCAAAGAGCACACACTTGCCGAATTGAACTGCTTTGAAGATTCGACTTCGATGATTTCCGAAGTATAATATAGCAAATTTACAAAACATTTGGCAGACTCAACAATCGAAACACAGAGCACTATTCATCTTAAATTTTATTACATATCAGAGGTTCTCCTGTGTTCCAGTATTTCATGCCCGCACATTAGTGATAATATTTAATGCAATTCTAGCGACATAACTAAGTCAATAACCGATTAATTTTTGTCCTAATGAATAGCAACAGAACAAAAGAAAATGGCTATAGGTGACATGGAATATGGTAGATACAGATAAAGAAAGATATATTGAAATAGTGGTTAAACTAAAGCAGATATATAGAATGCCTTATGGACAAAAATTACTGGAGGAGAAGAATTAACCTTCTTGGTTTGTCAGCTGTCACTGGCTCGTCTGTGTCTGACATTCACGCTCAATAGACGCTGCTCAGCTTTTTAAAGGCACAACGCAGACATCAGTGATAAGACAGTTTTCTAAATAAACGGATTTAACATAAGTGAATTTGTAGTGATTTTAAAACGAGAAGAGAAACCCTAACCTAAGAGCTGACTCAACTGAAGAAACAGGGTCTAACTCGCCATTAGCGAAGATGAACCGCACCTTAAATGAACTATTCTTTTACAGCATATCTGTTTTGAAGATAACTATGACCACGAATCTGGTATTTATACCTCGTTCTGTGAACAAAATGAATATTCCATGACATGCAAAAATATAAACGAAATACGAGTATGTACGCAGAAATTCTTATGATAGTTATGTTAAAATATTCAGTTTTTATAAGAGTTCTCACCAGCCATATTCTATTTAGCTTACATGTCTTGAAGTTTAGATTTGTCTCCGATTTTCACTCTTAATGCAATGTAGAAGCTATTCAGCCTCAAACACTTTAGCTTTTCAGGTGATAGCTGGGCTTAGCCATAAATTTTTGCTGAAAATCATTAACATTTTGTGGTCTTTAGTTGTAGAACTCCGCTTTCTTGGTTATACTTCCACATATTCTAAATACATTTAATATGTATGAGCTGCTGAAACTGAACTTACATTTAACAGCTTTACTCTTTGTCTTTTTCCTGAATATAACGTATCCGTAAAATATATTAATGGAAGATGGTACTACATGCTATGTATAATAAAATATTAGTGTACGGTTATTTCAAGACCACGCGTCAGCGGCAATGCACAATAGTTGTTGAGCTATTATTCTAATTTTGCTATAATAAACGTATTACTATTATTTTTTTCGATTTTTGCAAATAACTTTTGGTCCAAGTACACTAATAATTCATGTTAATTATTCCCTTGTGAGCTCAGCGGGCTTACCATGCTAATCTCCACTTAGTTGTTATTATTTTTTGTATGAAGCTAATAATAACCTAACACAGCATAAACCAGAACTTTTACTGCAAGCTATTAAAGCAGCTCCAACGCAACAACAACGCCTGCTAAGCATGCGCCAGCAACAAAAACTATTTAAAACTTTGTTAAAAAAGCAACAGCCAAACACCAAACTCCTACAAGCAGCAGCCAAACTAAAAGAGCAACTCAACAGAAACCTCGTTAAACAGCAACAACAAACTGCAACAAAAATACACGAAAACATTTACCAACACTTAAATCCGTTTGCCACTTTAAGTAATTAACCCACGATAAGCACGCCAACTACGCCCCACACCCCGCACCCCGAACACACATATACACGCAAGTGCCGACTGCAAGTCAACAACAGCAACAACATAAAAATTTTGCACAACCAAAATCAAGACAACCAAAAATTCTCAAGCCACAAAACAATATTCTGTTTATACAAACAAATTACAACACACATACATAATAACTTATACACACACACACACACCTCTATGGAAATTTGTAGTGCAGTGACCAAGCGAAATTTCGTCAATTATCTATTATTTTTGCAGAGATTTGCGACGCGCCGTTGCTATTCGACATGCTCACTGCATGGCATTCAACATGTGCGACACAACTCCTGCGAACAGACATATATCTAGTGTTAGTTGAATGGGTTCTGGTGCGACAAACGCCAAGGGGCCGTCATTAGGGGCATGCGAATGCTCAAATACAAATACAAGCTCAAACAAATCAAACAAAATGAGAAAATCATAAAACAGAAACAGAAACAGGATCAGAAACAGAAACAGAAACAAAAAAAGAGCGACGTGGCATAATGTGAAAATAAATTAGCGGTGCAAAATGGTGGCAAACCAAGCAAGCACCACTACAAGTGCAAAATAGTTGAATTGCATAAGCGATTGGTGCTTTGCGACTGTCGCTCGCGTGAACAAAAACAAAAAATATTGTTCAATTTTGAAAACAAATACAACTCGGCATAGGAAATTTTGCTCATAACAGTAAAATGTTGCAATTACAACAAACAAATTGTTGCTACAACAAGGTATGTACGATTTCCCGGAAGTGCCGTTATGAAAACCCCGCTAATGCATACATATATAAACATATATGTGTGTGTTTGCTTCACATCTGGCATCATAAGTAATCGTCCACCAATTCACCGTTCCACTATTGTACCGTAATCACGCAAATTGCCTCAATCGGTTTCAGCCGACCATTTGTTGTAAATATGTTGGTTGTTTATATACATACGTAATCAGTTGATAATTTTACCGTTATGAGTGTAGCATATTATGAAATTTTAATACAGAATATTAGCAATTTGTGACATTCACGCCGAAACCGTTACTTATTTAATTAATTACGTAGTATTATTTATTCTAATTATGTCAATGTTAACTGTTGTAAATATATATGTATATCTATTTGTATGTACATATATATCTCAATTATTATTGCGTTGGTTTTATTGTTGTTTTTGTTAGCTTTTCTTGTTTATCACTATAATTGTTTTTATTAATGGAGAATTCGTTTTTTGGAGCGTGAAGTTAGTGAGGGCACAGCAAGCAAATCATAAAGAGGATTAATTGTAATCGTTGTGCCAAATAAAATGTAAGCCACACTGCGGATTAAAGCGTTCGTTTCTAATTTAATATGTATATCTAATTAATTTTTACTATTATACGTTCGTTCTACTTGGCTCGTACCAGAAATATGGAAATCAATCAAAAATAGTGTTAATATTTGAAGCCGATACGCTTTTCATGTGTAGCTTTCAAATTTTCTTTAACCCTTATGTTAGTAACCGGGTACCTGGGTACCCACCGCGGTGTATTTGTGTGAATAGCTTAAAAAATATTCAATATTTCATTTTAAGCTCTCAAATCGTCGTTTTTTAACTTAAAAGAAAGCTATTTGTGAGTTCAACTCTAGCCATCGCCCTATTAGCAACCGGGTACCCACAGTGCAAAGCATAGGAAATAAATTGTATATAATTTCTAATAATGCATGCAACTAAATTTTATTAAGAAAAATAAAGAAATGTTACACTTTTTTATAATTAATGACATTGAACACATTGTACACGATTAACTATGTGCTCGTCACAAACAGGGTGGTGACAATTGGCACAGGCCTTCTGTGTCTTTCGCCGTCTTCTTATTGGCAAAGCATTGTAGACATGACACGATCCTGTTACTTTTTTCCTTCCGATTTTATCTTTTGGAGTCTCTGGACCAGCATTTATCACAACTGTTTCTGTCGGTGTATGGTCTAATACATTTTCAATCTTTGTGGAGAAGTGGCGCATTACTTGTGGACTTACCGTGCGATGTTCAGTCATCGGCATCTTCACTTAGTTTACGCATAAATTGACGACGTTCTGTCGTTTTTTGACAATCAGTTTATTATTTTCATAATAAATTATATATGCCGCAAGTGAAGAAATATTTAGCATATTGAAGAACATTGCCATTGGCCATCTCGAAGATCGTCGTTGACTGGTGTATCTCCGCACCATTTGGTCCATTATGTCGACTCCTGCTTTATGTTTATAAGAAAAATTTATTATTTCTGGTTTTTGTTTAGCGTCATCACCAACTGATATATCTGAATGCATTGTCGATATCACAATGACAGCTTTATTTTTTTTAGGAACGTAGGAACACATGGTAACCTTTTCGTGAAATCCAAAAACTGTCGAATACTGATCCCGTGTCTTATTCGCTCCCATAACACTAGGGATGTAAGGTTTATTCTTTTTTAGCGTGCTAACAATGGAAATATTTCATAAAAAATGTTTAGCAACTGGTACAGTAGTAAAGAAGTTATCCATGCAGATGTTTCTACCACTACCTCGGTACGAAGCCGCCAATTCTTTCACTACTGTTTCACCCTGATTCACGATTCTACGTTGTTATTTTTTTTAGAAAAAATTTAGAATTTTTTTTTTTTTAATAAAAGAAACAAAATTTTTAATACTCAGATCGTGGGTACCCCGGTACCCGGTTGCTAAAAGACGTCGGTAAAGTTGGTTACTAACATAAGGGTTAATACATAATCGAATCACTTTTTTCAACGCCCACTAACACCTCTTTGATTCGCAACGAAATGAAGAATGATAATCCTACAGAAAAAATACTCTTCCGAAAAGTAGTACTGTGGGCAAAAAATAGTAAGACTTTTCAATTTTAATTTCGCGTCAAAACCCATTTGCCGAAATATTCTTTTCAGGTTGGTATGACTGTCAATGACTTCTGTGATGTGGCTGCGAATTTTGCCTTATCTCCTCGATCGACTGAAAACGGCTTCCACGTAGCGGTAATTTTAGTTTGGGGAACAAAAAAAATGACACAGATCCAAATCCGGTGGATACGGTGGTTGATCGATGGTATTCATTGCGCTTTTGGCTTTAACTTCGGTGACACATTCCGATTGTGCATTATCTTCGTGGAAAATCCGTGAATTGTTCTTTCATAATTCCGGCCGTTTTCGACAGATGTTCTCACGCAAACGTCTCTATACGGCCAAGTAGAACTGCTCATGGACCGCCAGTCCCTCCGGAACAAATTCATGATGCACCAAAACACGAATATCGAAAAAAAAATAAGGAGTCTTGATTTTTGAGCGGCTTTGGCGTAGGTTTTTTGGATTCGGCTCGTTTTTTTCCACGCGCTTCGGTGACTGTTAACTTTTTTGAATCTCAAACATTAGCAGTTTTAATGTTCTCTATGAATGTTTGATCGGAATTCGCACGACTAAGCATGTCCAAAGAACCCTATTAACGGTACACTTTTTAAAGAGAGAATCAGCTTTATCGGAACAAGTTGAGCAAAAACGCATTTCATACCCAAAATATTCACCAAAATCATTCGAACGAACTTGCGCGAGATGTCGAGCACTTTTGACTTTAACACTTGACTGAGGTTTGTCAAGCACGATATCCTTCACTCTTTTATTATTTTCATCAGCTCACCGATCTCTCGACTCTTTGAAGGTTTTGTACCAATCTTAGGTTTGTGTTTTTAATAAAACTGAACCGTAGGCCTTTTTCAATAATCACAATGATTACGCACATGAAGCAGTCAATGTATGGTGTTCCAGTCTACTGTTCTGACATTTGCTTTACAGTTACCAGGAATATCAATATGCCCTGTAATCTATTGCATGTTTAAAGTGAAATAGAATATTAGATCCACCAAAGGATCAATGCATTCTTTTACTATCTTTTATGAAGTTCTAAGAGACTTTAGTGATTTCAAAGCCTCTTGGCTATCTGTATATATGGACATATTTGTTGTTGTGAGCACACTCTTTGTCAGAACAAGAAGACTGTTTTTACTTACATTAATCTCCGTTGGGAAGTTACTGCAGTGCTCAGATAGTCCGAAGACGATTCTGGTATCTATTTTAGCTGTAAATACACAATTCAGTTAGATTTAGTTATATATTTTCATAAGGGCTACTTGTCTAAAATTATTTCCACGTACTAGTATCTTGTTTTATTTCTCTTATTTTCAGCTTGGTGTCTTTTGTTGGTAGTGACATAGTTTGTGGAATTCTGTATTTCCTAGTGAAAAGTACTATCTCTACGACGATACAGCCCAAAAGTTTTCGCCTCCAATGTTGAATGATACATAATTTATTCTCCATTCTCCCAAAAAAATGCTACAATAGTTTAAAAAGAACAATATCGCTTAGAATCTCCACAAGTGCTTATGCGGACAAATGGCACGTAGAAATCTGCAACAACAACCAACAATGACAAAACAATTTTAAGCATCAACCAGACCGAAGACAAACCATAGCTTCCGCCAGATTTGCATACAACAAAAAAGCATAAAAGCATTAATCCCCAGTTTGATCGCAATCACAAAAGTTCATCGAAATGTCATTGTGCAAGAATTAATATTTCGCCTAGCATTTAACAACAACAACAACAACATGCCTGCAAGCAAATGTTAACAAGCCATTTAGTCATTCACTGCCAAATTGCGCAAAATTCTGTGTGTGTTTGTAAATAAATAACTGCATATGCTGGTTAAATCCCATAACTGCACATTGTTGTTGTTGCTTGTTAACTCGTTTGCACATTTGTTTGGCACTTTTTCATTTGTATTTGTATTTGCATTTGTGTTTGCGGCGAAACTTTCGAATTTCATGTTCTATGTCACTTTCGAACATAACCAAACAAAAGATAATGTTTGCATTCAAAAATATGGCCACTGGTGCCCGAACTTGCACACGAGCACTTATGTATATATGCAAACGAGTGGTCGTTGTTTTTGTTGTTGTTGGCCATACAGTCGAGGAAGTTTAATTAATTCGATAAAAAACAAACTTTTTTGTCAGCGCCTCAAGGCAAATGTGCACAAAAATATTATTTCTTCTACTTCCACAACGCTGCACACAAGCATTTTTGTCTGCATGAAAGCATGTAGATATTTAAAATATATGTTATGCAGTGTATGTCATGTGACCATATTTCTAACTTTATTCGACCGCACCAAACTTGCACACACAGCCCATTAATCTGCACTATGTGCTCCTTGCGCTAGTTTCCGCATATAAAATACAAATATACATATGTATGTGCAAATATATGTACTTCGGTTGCATATTCGGTCATGACAGAGAACACTTGTAAATCTCCTGCTTAAACCTTAATCCTTTGTAGTTTGCCGTCGGTGGTTTTATTCACCACTCGGACGCTCACATCTTTATAAGCCAAGCTGACATGTTTTTACTCTAGTTTCCTTTTAAATAATTTTCGAAGATTAAAATTGGCTCAAACCAAGAAAAGAGAGATTAGTGCAAAAATTGAGGTTAGAAAATAACATAAAAGTATCAATTAAAATATTTTAGTATTTATTATATAATTTTCATGCATATAATGAAATGCACAATCAAGTTGTTCCAGCAGCCTAATAGCGTATCCTTTATGAGAAGAGTAGTCGGGTCATTATTTCCGATACCTATAGCCTATCTCATTCAGTAAGCCACGAAACACTGATGACGACCCACCTTTGTTTCACTGAAAGTCAAATTGTGACCATAGCTAAAAAAAAACTTAAAACAACAAAGCGCCTGGAATAGGTGGCATACCCAACAGAGCTCTACAGGAAGCCATGACTATAAAATCCAATTTGTGTGTAAAAATGTGCAACACGTGTATAATAGAAGAAGGGTTTCTCGACCCTTGGAAGATATTCCCAAAACATAAAAGGCCACTTGAAGAACCTTCATTTTATCCAACTCAACACGATTGGAAAAGTTTACAAAAGCATACTAAGAAACCGCTTGGAGTTAGCAATCCAAAAACTCGGCAGAAAAGAGGTGATGCACTAAGGACTTATCTTAGTCTGTGGAACTTGATATACGACGGATGATCTTATTATGGTAGCAGTTGCTAAACATCTAGATGACCTCTGGTTTGAATGCAATGATTGCTTAAATGATCTGCGAAAATAGTTTACAACAATGAATTTAGAACTAGCTTCCCATAAAACGGAAGTCTTGCTCATGAGCACAAGCAAAGTAGAAGAAAGAGTATCACTCAGAGTGGAGTGCGAAATTATTTCACAGGTGCAGCTGAAGTATTTGGGAGCAATATTGGACTCTAAGTTAAAATTTTAAGAACACTTGATGCTCTATCGAGAATGATGGACAACAAAAGCATGGAGTTCTGAAATATCGTATGCAGCACCGATATGGACACAGGCACTGGACATAAAATCACATGCAAGACCAATAAAAGCAGTGCAATCCAAGTAATAAGTGCTTTCCGAACGACATCAAGCGATGCTGCTGAAGCACTAGCTAGCAGGCCGTCTTTTGACATCCAGGGGAACGAGTTCGTGCGACTATACCAGCTGTCAGAGCAGTCTACAAGGCGGAAAAAAGCAGAAAAAACCAAGAGCCTTACAATATGGCATGATCGTCATCCAAAGAACGATGGACTCACAGACTGATCCCAGACATTCATTTGTAGCTAGACAGACAACATGGGCACCTAAATTTCTACCAAATCCAAATACTGCTGAGTGGTCACAGATGCTTAAGAATGTATTTGTTCCAAATTAGTCATGACGCTAGGCCGTATTGCCCGACCTGCACAAAGTGCGTAGAAGACTCTGAGCACGTATATTTTCAGTGTCCCCGTTTTTTAAACATTAGAGAAAAGCTAAAATCTACTTTTGACGGTAGTGTAATGATGGAAAATTTGACAATGCTTATGTGTCAGATCACTGATAAATGGAAAGGTGCCAACGAATCATCAGCTCCTATTGCGACAAAACTACGAAGCTTATAGTAGACCCCTAGTCACTCAGTCCATACAATTGAAAAGACTTAAATGAACTTCTCTCTCTAATGATGTAATACCCTATCCGCTAGTTCCGTGAAATAGTAGTAAGCGTATTTTATATTCCTCATAAGTAAGACGGCGAATCTAAGAGAAATTATACTCGTACAACTTTTTCAATATTTTGCTAAACAGCCGATCATGAAGTCTCGCGAAAGTTCTAGGTTTCTGTATCTTCTTCTACAAAAAGAATATAAAAAATAAAATGATATCTTAGAGCATAGACGAAACATTTTCCTAGAATAACATAAAAAAAAGTTTTCTAACCACTTTCACTAAGTTTTGGTGCGCCGTTCTCTTGGCTGTTGGACAGTTTCAGGGTCATACATATTCATAAACTCACGTCTCGTCACCAGTAATGCTGCAAATAATAAATATAGGGTCCTGTCACTACGCTATCAAGCAACTCTTTCGCTTCGTTTTGCAATAGATTCAAGTCTTCTGTTACGAGTCTAGCATTAGCACGCTTAATAACCAAAAATTAACCTAAGCATTGTCCAAAATATGTAGATTCGTTTATAGGAACCAATAAGTTGATATTGTATTTCGAAGTTAGGTGATTCAAATGGTCGACTATTCAAGCTACCTCAAAGCAGCAAGTAATGAAAATAGGGACTTAAGTTTTAAGGAATAAAGAGTGTATAATATACAGAAAAAAACAGCAAACCTAACTATTTTCGGTCCCATGACTAGAGAGCAACATATGAAAGCTCTAAAAGCACTCGAAAGCTCTGTTACTCATTATTATTTATTTCTAGAATCAACATTTCTATAGATATGTGATCTAGATTTATGCTCACTAAGAGACAAGATTATTTCACAAAAGAGCAACCAAACTAGAACTTCTATTAATCCTCAGTAGTCCTGTAAAATCTTATTTCAAAATAGATTATTCACTTAAGTGCAAACACTTTTGAGTTCTTACCAAAAGTTTTTCAACTTTTAGCAATTTACCGAGCTCCGTAACAGCTGCGACAACAATATATCGCATAGATATATATAGCTCATACATATGTTTGTACTTATGAGTATATAGTAGTCCACTCTGCCAGCATTGTGTCCTTACATTTAGTGCTCCACAAACAGCTTAAAGCTCAGCAGATCGTTAGTTCCACATTCGAATACAGTTAAAGTTTTGGCCACCAACTTTACCACAACGGATTCACCAAATCTGCACTCGCACTTTACTTTCTTGTTATTGTTGTACTGCCAGTATTTTTTTTTAATGGAGTGCATTAGCAAGTACAAAATGCGTCGACGGTTGCCACCAACCGCTGAGTTGCAACGGCCGGGCAAAGCCTAATGACACTCGCACTGCAATTACGGTGGACTTAGCTGCACAGCTACTGCTGCGGGCCCACCATTCGTGACTTTACCCTCGTGTGTAGTGTTCGTTAGAGCACTACAATACAATTATTTGTCGCTGCCTGTCCGCACAAAACTTTTAGTGGATTATGCAAAACTTTTGCAAGCTCCACTTACAACAGCCTCGATTTGTTACCAACTACTCTAGGCCGTACTGCGGAGCGGTTCTACTTCGGTGGATATCTGTGCAAGATTTCATTACTCAGTCGTTTTTGTGATCTAACTTTAGGCGCTTGAACTTTTTTGTAGTGCAAATATTTTGCATTACACTGTGTGCAAAAAGTTTGACAACAGAATTTGATTTATTGCGAACAAATGGTGCGCGCGTTATAAATAGATGTTTCTCACAGAAATTTTGAGATTATAACTGTTTTGAGACAGAGAGTGAACACAAAATATATTGTACAATGAATGTACTTGTAATAAAGTTGATAAAATTTTCCATTTATATTCACTAAGCACTTTCATAACAGTAGCAAAACTAGGGTATCTAGCACCAATGGATCACTAAATGCGTTCAAATGCATTTAATTAATATTAAAGCTATACTTTAGCGTCGATGCATAATTAAAATTTCAGCAGATAGTTATTAGTATGCATAAACGCTTCTGCACTTTGCAGAAAATACTGTTGCTAGGAATTTCTTGGCATAGTACTTTTATTCAAATTTGAATTCTATGAATATTTACTACTTCCATACTGCTCAAGCATTTTCTGGCGCTTGGTGACCAACTAACTCTAATCTTTCTTTGAGCGATCGACAAAATGTGTGGAATGCAACATGAAAAAATATTTTTACAGTCAAATGGACATGTAATATTGAATGTATGCTGTTCCCACTAATGCCTATAGTTGCCTATATAGGTCACATGACGATCAGACAATATTAGTTTCTGCACAGCATCCTGAACAACAACTGATTTTGAACGATCTTTACAAAATTCGTCTTAGAATGATCTACAACGTCGATTGAATTCTCCATACCATCGATAAACACTAGTTTTTGATGAAGATTCAACGCCAAAAACTGAATTAAAGTCATCGGTGTGCTGTTACTGAGTTAATCAACGTCCAAAGTTGTATAAAATAATCGTTCGGAAATTTTCGCAGTTTATTTACATTTTTTGGTCGAAAAGAATATTTTAAGTTACTATAAACAACACAAATAGCGCTTGTATGTCTAAATGTTTTGAGTATGTACGAGGTTTGACAATTAAGTAGACGCCGTGCCACACCGTCCTCAGCGTGTCTCAGTATTTGGCCTCTAAAGGGATCGCCGTGTTGCAACAGCCGCCTTATTCGCCCGCCATGTCACCCTGTAACTTTTTTTGTTTCCTAAAATAAAATCGGTGGTCAAAGGAACCCTTTTTGAGTCGATTACGGACATCCAGGCGGTCGTGACGAGGGTACTCGCGGACATCCCAGTCGAAGCGTTCCAGAAATGTTACGAAGCATGGAAAACGCGCTGGAATCACTGTATAGCTGCCCAAGGGGACTACTTTGAAGGGGATGGCAGAGTTGTAGAATAATTTTCAAATATACGGTTTTTATGGAATCAGTCTCATTACTTAATTGTCATACCTCGTGTAACATCAAAAATTATAACTTAACAAATACCGAAATCTAAAGGGCAACCTATGTCTTTAACAAACATTAAATAAAAACTGATTGCATTTCAGTTGGAAAATCTAGATTTATTCATTAGTATTTTTTATGTGATTTTTACTGCCATTGAACGAATCATCATAAAATTCACCTTCGCTGTAAATACCTATAAAACAAAAAATATAAATTTTATGGTATCCTCTTCAACACAAAACGCCAGGTATACCTATGTACCTCATATCTATGTACATTACGAGTACTACTACATGCAAGGCAATCGCCTACAAAAACTTATCGAAACGCATTTAATTAAGGCCATACACATATGACCTAAATGTATATACTTTTTTTCGTTAATAGTTATATTAAAGTAAACTATTTGTAAATAAAAAAATGTTGTTTCATATTACAGTTACTTTGTCATTTAATACTGCGTTAGTACCATGTCAAATCGTTTCCATGTAAAGGCTTTTCAAGTGACTGAAAGTTTGCCTCTTCGTTAGCGCCCACTAAGAAAATCTAACTATAGAATATGTTATCTTTTCCCACCTGTACTTTTATAACAAAATGGAAGAAATCGAAATTTTAGTGAATTTTTGTTTTTTACAAATAGCTTAATAAACTTAAAATTAGATTCGGTTTAACTCTAAAGAATTATTATTTATTGTTTCTTATACAATCGTGTTAACAATATGTATACTCTTGGTGGACCACAGCAAAAATTCTAAATTTAGGAATGTATTTTTAAATAGTTTTTATAACTTCAGGACAACTCTCCACAACTTTCCACTATTTTTAAATCTGGCCTCGAATGAAAGATCTACGTAGACAGCCAAACAGCAATCAAAGCAGTAACCTCGTATCGCTTATCGACCAGAAGCAGGGCGGCAGTGAAAAGTGTTGCCAGAAGCCAGCAACTTCACTTCCACTGGGTGCCAGGCCACAAAAAACTCTTCGACGGCAATGAAATAGTGGACGAGATTGCCAAGAGTGGTGACGGCTAATACCCGAAAGCGTGATCAACATAGGGAAGCACATTCATTGTCTATGAATGATGATGATTCGTTGTCTATACGACCACCTGGACAGAAGCATGGTAAAGAAAGAAAAAACCCGATGGAACGAGCAATTTGGGTGCAAAACCCTAAAGACTTGTGCAAAACGGTATATCGGAAGTACACAAAATTTCTATTGGAACTCGATAGAAATGACAGAGGGAACATGATCGGAATACTAACTGGTCACTATCTGGTGGCGACTCATGCCCGCACGATGGGCTGACAGATAGAGAGTATTGCAGGAAATGTCTAAGACAAGGCACCAGGGAAACAAGGGGCAGTAGCGATAGTGGAGCTGCAGAGTCTGTTAAAATTTGCGTCAAGCGCAGAAATCGTAAAGTATCATCTGGTATCACAAAGGACCAAAACTGATCTATGCTTGGCATTGGCCTACCAGATTAACCTAACCTAACGTTTAAATCGGATTAGAAACTTTTTAATTGCCTGGTCATATAATTCAAGTGGAATTTCATTTGGCTTGTAAATAAAAAGAGAAAATATTTTCCAATGCCATCCGTTGTTGAGATTCATTTTAAGTTATTCAACCCAACTAGCATTCCTGGTGAAGATCTGTCCTATACGAGTATATTTAGTTTCGATGACAATGAAATATTGCTTGTGTGCTCCGCTGTATATAAATATGTAATCAGATGAGCAACTTGACCACTCAGCTACAACTGAACAAGGTCATTTATGTTTTCATTGTAACTGAAATGGATTTATCGAAAAGTAATTGCGAGCTTTGGTAGCTGAGGAATATTTTGTTTATTTATTTTATTTTAAATTTTGCAATTTATCTAACATTCCTTTAATTTTTTTTATGTTTATTGTTCTTTTATGTTGTTCTTCATACTGATTTGCAACACACGCTGAGTGATTTATTGCTTCCAGTTAAATTCGAAGGGATCACATTGAGTGGTGAAACCCAAATTGTTGTCTGGTGATTTTTTCAGCCAAACTGCTTGTTTTACTAGTTTACTTCATACGCATCATTCTAAGAAATCATTCTGATAAATTGCAAAAATGTCTGTATATGTATAGTATATGCTTAAAAGAAAAGTGTGCAAAGCTCTTTATACGCTTTTTCGAAAATCGCTTAACTTATACCGCTAGCTGGCATGTGTTTGTGCGCTCCGGCAATGTTTGTTCAATTGGATTATGTTTTGTTATTGTAAGAAAAAAGCACAAAAAGCATATTTAATAGCCACGAAATGATTTCAGCGCATATTACAGCGACGTGTCTGTACCACAAGTGACCTCTTGTCCTTTGGCGACATGGATCTACAAACACTGCACTGACTAGCGTCGCACAAGGCAAGTTTTGAGGCCGACATTTTAATTTGATTTATTATCTGTGTGTCCAACATTAACATGTGCATATGTATATTATATGCTTATAGCGGTGTCTGGCATATTTCCATATTTCATATCACAAGGACCATATCATATACAGAATCATGAAAATGAAAGAATATTTCTTTTGCTCATTTTATAAGCGTTTTTTATGTGCTATAATCGGGAGGAAAATCAAATTTGTCTTGTTTGTGGGCATACTTATATATGAATTTTATACCCTGAAGAGGGTATATTAAGTTTGTCACGAAGTGTGTAACAGTCAGAAGGAAACGTCGGATACCCTATAAAGTATACATATATGTGACCTGGTCTACGAAAAGGGAGCTAACGTGCGAAAACTAGTTATGACTTTTTGGATTCTATCACGTGAAAAAGCATCTCATCTTCCATCCGAATCAACTAAAAAGTGAAAATTGATTTTTTGACACCTAAGCCCCCTTTCCGTAGACCAGGTCACATATGTGTAAATGATCAGCATGATGAGATGAATAGATTTAGCCATGTCGGTCTGTCTGTCTGTATATAAACGAACTAGTCCCTCAGTTTTTGAGATATCGTTTTGAAATTTTGCAAACGTCATTTTCTCTTCACGAAACTGCACATTTGTCGGAACCGCCGATATCGGATCACTATAACATGTAGCTGCCATACAAACTGAACGATCGGAAAAAAGTTCTTCTAAGGAAAACTTTTGCATTTGACAAGATTTATTCACGAAATTTGGTATAGATTATTTTCTAAGGTAACAATGCAATCTCCGAAGAAATTGTTCAGATCGGATTACTACAAAATTTATCTCAAAAGCAACTTTAGAAAATCGATTATCACAGTTTTTTTCAATAAGGTAGCATGTTTATATGAGAGTTACATTTTGAAGTTATTTTCAGAACCCCAAACCAGCTCAATCTAACTATGCTAAGCAAAGTATTCAATTTAATATGAAAAAAATAATGGATTTTTTTTATTAGAACTAATAGATCGTCACCTAAAATGCAAAACAACGTATCATCAAAAAACATTTACAATTTTTGTCGGATATAATAACCAATTCATTACCAATATATCACCATTTTATAACCAATATATAACCATTTTATAACCAATATATACCGATTTTATAACCAAATCTCAAATTTCGTTAGTGGTTTCAACTATATCGTTTTTTCTTCGCCTGTAAACTTATGAAAAGTGATCTTACGTTATTTCGCATTTTAAGTGACGATGTATAGATATCTTTTCCAAAGCGACGATGCCACAAAGCTCTGTGGTACTCAAGAAGCTTTTAAGATAAATTTCAACTAGCTTTCAAATTGCTGAACAAATAAAGTCTATATGATCAAATATGTCGATATTAAAATAATAACCAGTTCATTCGTTGGCTTAAGTGACAAATTTTTTTTCTTCAATTTCATCCGATATTAATAAAATTTTTATTATAAAATTGCTACTTGTTCTTGTTGTTAAAGGTAACTAATAAGTAACACAAAACACTTTCTGTATAACACACACATATGTACATCCAATCGGCACTCCAAGCACAACTATACGTACGAACACAATACATGTGTTAATCACAAGCCCTGCAGACCATCCATACTTGTACATGATTAATATTGTAAATACACTAACACACAAAGAAATGTAAACCCACAAACAAATGTTAACACACACACCCACAAGTATTCGCTATACTAACTGTAAAACTGTCCGCACACAACCAAACAAAGCACCAAAATTTGTTCGATACACACACAACTAAACGAAAGAGCATTAAGCCACTAGTAAACGCATAGACACCAGCAAATGCACACACACACGCACACATTTGCATTATCATGTCTTTTGTGTTGTTCGCCCTGCCCTAAACAAAATTAATATTCTCAAACGTTATAATAACTAAAATGAATACTAAATTTAACTATTCTTCTCCTCTCCCCCCACCCACCGATACAGTGCAAAGTTGCTGCCGCCATGGTAGCCGCCTCAACACCATTCAGCTACACTTCGGTGCAACAATTCGACGGCAACCGTTCGATCATGTGACGACAGCTCAGCAGCTGCAGCTCCTGTAGCGGGAGCAGCAGCTGCGGCCGCAATGCCATACATCATCATCACCTACACCCGCATCCGCATGCGCACCACCAATTGCAACAGCAGCAACAACAACAACACTTGCAACGCAGCTGCACACGCTGTCAAAGCTTCCACCGGCATCACCATCGCCAGCGACGACGCAGCTCAATGTTGCGTGAGGATTTCATCAGTTTGCCAGGCTCGTGTCACACTGGCGTTAATGACTACGGCGCCGATCACGTGGATCTGAGCGGTGGCAAAGTCAACGGCGCTAATGGTAACGGCAGAAATGTACACATAACCAAGGCGATTGTAACGTTTTCGCCACCTGTGACGGCAGATTCCTTAAATGTGCCGTCGTCGCTGTCCGGCTCCATGCTAACCATCTCATCGGTGCCGACAACACTGATGCTGGGTGCGCCAACAACGCCAGCCGGCAGACATTCGTTAAGTGCGGCCACCACACCGCTGGCTAATACGACAAACATCAGTCCGGGTAATGCGAAGCACTGCAGTTTTGCGCTCACGCCACTTCTGCCGCCGCCACCAGCGCCTAGGCAATTACCGTTCCTCACAACAGCGCGCTTCCATGCGAATGCACACAGCGGCCCGACGGCGTCGGCAACAACGACAACCGCAATGACATCTACGGTTTCGGCCAATACTCAACGCATGCCGTCGACCACCGTCTCGGCGCCGGCACTTATCGAAACGGCGGGCAATTGGCCGACGACGCCACTCACGCCGCTCACACCGCTTACGCCGGGTTTGCATGCGCAGCAACAGCACATACACGGCAAGCATGCGACGCTGGAGGCGCGTCATAGCGCGGTCAGTCAATTCACCACTTTGGAGGACTTGGATGCGATTGTTGTGGACGAAACGCCAAGTGACATGATGCGCAAGCTGGCATGAGCAGCAAATGAGAGGTGTGTGAATGAGCGGTAAATATCCAAAGGTACATGTGAATGTCTTATAAGAAGTATGACAGAGGGAAAGAGAGAGAGAGAAACGAAGCCACTGCAAATGCAACACTGTACTCCGCTCATGCACACTTCTCACGCACTCAATCACAACAAAGGTAAATGTCAATCGTCGCTCATGAAATTAAAATTTTAGAAATTACTTTTGTAAAAAAAATGTAACTTTACTTTCTTATTACACTTAAGCTCTATTTATCTGTATTCATACTAATTGTAAGTAGTGTATTTTTAAAATAGTTAGTTAATTAAATGCGTATTAAATGTTATAAACATATTATAAATAGCTCATTCACAAGCGTATAGTATATGATACCCGTATTGGAGATCAATTACTGCATCCCATCAACTCCAAGCATTTCCATTGCACATGTACCTGTCACCCTACAAGAAAATACAGAAACAAACACATCATAAATTATTACAACTATTTCTATCTAATTTTATTCTTAAATATATTGCTTAGAAATTTTTACTCGAATATGTAGACAATGATGAGATAATAAACGACGGACACACAATCAAATCTAACAAATTTCAAAGCGGTCAAGATCAACAACAACAGAAGATTTGCACAAAAAACACATTTCATAATGAAATTTAAGGTTGTGTGAGCCTAAAAAAGAACTATTTATTATAGAAAAGACATTTCAAATAATAAGACATTGAGTTAGCCCACTGCGAACCCATAAAACAAATTTTCTAAAGGAGTTATATCCACTTGTGAACTGTAAATCGATTTTTTTCATATAAAGGGTTTCGAGATCCCCTACTTTTTGAAAGAACAAACACAGAAACTTCAAATTTATTCCCCATTTATATTTATTATCATACGAAAGAACATTATTTGGCATTTATTTTTTGAAGATTATCTCTCTCAAATGGCTACGTCTCAGATGTTCCATCCATTGAGTCCAAGGCCTGAATCGAAGCGGGATTGTCTGCATAGACTTTATACTTTACAAATTATTACCGGAAAATGTCTAACGGTGTGATATCACACCGGACGCAAGTTGTCAAAATTGTCAGGAGGGAGTGGATACAACCAGTCTTTGCGGTGCTGAGGATGCAACAGCTCGGCAGTCTTACCTTCGGCGAACCAAGAGATCTCGCCGAGACTGGCATTAGCCGTCTCAACAAAATTTTGATAGGTTCAACGTCTTTGTCTTAGCAAGAAAAGGTGTGTTTCGGTGGCACCAGGCCTGGATGAAGACCGGAAGAATGAGCAAATCCAAAGTGAAGGCTATGTTCATTGCCTTTTTTGACATCAAAGGCATCTTCCACCATGAATTTATTCCTCCTGGACAAACCGTCAACGCCAAGTTTTACGTGGAAGTCCTCAAGACACTCAAACGAAGGGTGATTCGGGTCCGACAAGACATCATCTATTATACATATAGGAGTTTCAAGAACACACCGATGTTCTAAGCTGTCCAAGTGAGATCGCTGTAAGGATTCACCCCTTAACGAAACCTAACTTCGTAGTTATGCGAGCATTTGTCGGATAAGGTACGAAGTAATAATAATTTTGATTTTTTAAGATTCTGAAGTGTAAAATTTTTTCACAAAAAACGACTTTTCCTGGAAGTCGCAATTTTTTCAATATTGGATTTCGATATTGAGATAATTTTCAGCTTTATCAAAACCGAACACCGAGTTTTAGAGCTCTTCTTAAAGATCGGCTAAGGAATTGGTTTGGAAATAAATCACCGATTCTTGAAGTACCTTAAATTCTGTAAATATTTATATTATGTATATTATTTTTTATTTATTTGTTATTTATCCCAAACTTATCTTTATTTTCTTTCCACGCGTTTGTTAATAGAAGACTTTGATAACTTCTTAGATCATTTCTTACAACATTAGTTTTCGATTCTGACGAGATCGGCCAACAATCAGACCGAGGCGAGGATAATTCACAGTATTTTCTATAATCTACAGTGGTAAACCGAGTTGTTAAATTTCCAAAAACTTAATTTAAAGTTCCTTTATATATTTACAAACACACGCTTTTTCATAATCAAAAAGGGCAACTATAGCTTAGAAACCAAATTTCAACAAAAACCATTAATTAACAGTGTCACATTTAAAAAAATACATATGTATTTGAAAGCATGCAGGTAACTTCAGACACAAACAAAACGCCCCAAAGCGTTTGTGGTTTGTGCAAATAAATGTCAGAATATTATTAAATTAATTGATTCGCCTGTTGAAACTGTCAGCATGCACTGCGATTACTTTCATAATGTAATTACTTTGACATATTGTAATCTGATTGCTTTTCAATAACTCACTGAGACTGTAAAATTTTAATGCAATTATTTGCACACTGCTGTGAAAATATTATCACGCACATAGAAAGGTAAAAGAAAATTATTTTGTATTGAAGCAAATCGAATGTATGGCCTTTTCAAGCGGCTTATTCGGCTAAACAGCTTTCACTTAAGCATTCGATAAAACATGTCTCAGAAGCTTTCAAAAAAGCTTTCGATAAAATAAGCTCAATAAGCTTTCACATAAGCTTTCGAAAAAATATGCCTAAGAAGCTTTCACCTGAGCTTTCGATAAAATAAAGCTTAGAAGATTTCACTTAAGCTTGCGATAAAATATACCCAAAAAGTTTTCACGGAAGTTTTCGACAAATTAAATCTAAGAAGCTTTCACATAAGCTTTCTGTAAAATGTGGCTAAAAAGCTTTTACATAAGCTTTCAACAAAGTATTCCTTGAAGATTTCGAATAATCTTTCGATAAAATAAGCAGCATGCTTTTTCAAGAAATTTAATTCACTCCTTGGTCTTCAAGCGAACAAGCCGCCTAAGAAGCTTACCCAAAGGTTTCTATAAAATATATCTATGAAGCTTTCACATAAACTTTTTATAAAATATGCCTAAGAAGCTTTCACATAAGCTTTTGAAAAAACAAGCTTAACAAGCTTTCACATAAGCTTTGAAAAAAATATGACTAAAAACTTTTATATAAGCTTCGTTAAATTTTTCTAAGAAGCTTTCATATAAGCTTTCGATAAAATATGATTAAGAAAAAGCTTTCACATAAGCTTTTGATAAAGTTTTTCTAAGAAGCTTTCACACAAGTAAAGCAGCCTCACAAACAGTATTATGTATCCTTTTAATTATTTTTATAAGTTTGACCTCGACTCCTTCATTTATACAATTAATAATATACCTTCAATAAAATGCCCTCTACGCTAATTATTATTATAAAAGCCTCATAAATATTAATTACCCTACAGAGTGTCACGATAAGCCAGTGCACGCTCAATCTGTTGTTGTTGTACTACAAAAATTTTAAAACCGAGAATTATCTAGACAGAAATTAGCAACTGCTATTTTAGTCAAATACCGACATTTGTAGGCAATGAATCAAACATTTATGACACCACCAAAAAGTGCGTAGGCAACCGCACAACTATGCCGCAAACACAACTCACACACCCACAGGCACACAACAAAATCAAAATGTACAAACATTTGCATTAACGGTAACACCAACCCTTTCATAGCTCAACACATGCATACATTTGTAAGGTAATGTTTATTTTAGACTGTGTAAGCACACATATATGCATGCATAGCAAATATACGCATTTACTTCGATGTTAGATTTGCATACACATGGCCCCGGTGGCGTATACGTAACATGTGTGGGCAATTAGTTTCAATTAAGTCGTACAAACTATTAAATAACTCAACTTTTGTATTGTATTTAAATATTTACGAAAGCAACAATAACAATAACAACTACTAAACTACTATAACGGTAATGTATACAAACATACATACATGCATACATATATATTATATATACGTGTGTGTGTAATAGAGCAAGGCAATTGTTTGCTCTTGTAGTGTACTTGTAGCACAAATAATAGGTTAAAAGTGAATTCAACTCTAATTGCAAGAAAATTGCGCGCATAAAGAATTGTTTGTTTTAAAATTTCGTTGCTGCGAATGCAAACAGTTATATACATATGTAAGCATATATAGACAGCAAACATTTGTGTAAGGACACACATGTTTTTGTATGTGCGTGTGCGCGCATTTAATTAAGTTCTTTTAGTACACAAATACATATGTAAGCATGTGATTCGTGTGTGTGTATGGTAGACATAAATACTTATACATACATGTGTACTAATTAAATTTAGGCCACAATAATGCGATTTCACTTAATGCGCCGCATTAAATACGATTAATTGCGGTTAGTTTAAGTGTGACGGGCGCAAAAATGGCAAGAAATGTGCTTAAGTTAAATGTTAAATTAAGCTAGTAAATAAATAATGCTGTATTTTTGCTGTCAATTTGTAATTTAGCATATAAATTATATATATGTAAGACGGAAATTGTTTAATTTGGTGAATAATATGTATGGAAATTCATTTCCGTTGTAATTTTTTTTAGCAAAAGCATAATAATGTTAAAAACATAGTTATTTTGTTTATTAAAAATTATATAAAAATAATAATTTTATCATTTTTAATTTTTTTTTTTTTTATTTAATTAAAAATGTAAAATTTACTAAATTAAGTAGGTATTTTTAGTATTAAATAAACCTCAAAAAAATTATATTCAAAACGAGAAAATTTGAAATTTTTGTAAATTTAAAATTTATTTTTTTTTTACATTGTTTTCACAATAAATTAGTGTTAAATATTTAAATTTTTTAAGTTAATTTAAAGCGGCAAAATATAATATCTAATTTAAATTTTTATGCTTGAGAAGAATTAATTTTCATTTAATTAAAAAATACATCTAATAATAATTAGTTAAAGTTTTTGATAGGATAAGTTCATTTTAATTACAAAAAAAGGAAATTAATAAAAATAATTAAAAATTATTTTGTCTTATCAAAAACTTTAATTTAACGAAGTTAATAAAATTAATTCCAAATTAACAAAATTAATTAAATAAAAATTAATTTATCTTACCAAAAACTTTCATTATAATTAAATGTGTTTTTAATAAGAAAATTTTTTTCTCATAATATTAATTTTTTTTTGAATTTAATTAAATAGAATAAACATTAATAAAATTTATAAATTTAATATTTTGTTATTATTTTTTTTCTAAACAATTGAGGTGGAAATATTTAAATTATTTTGATTCAACTTAAGAGGTAAAAATTCAGTATATATTATATTAAACAAAAAATAATAATTATTATAATTTTAATTAATTTTTTATTTAAATTTTTGTAAAACAATTCAATTTACAAAATTTTAATTATTTTAAATTAAAAAGTATATTAAATATAATAATAAAATCTTAACTATTTTTTTTTAATTTAATGCGAGATATTAAAACAAAATTAATTGAAAAAGAAAATTATAAAAGTAAATAAAACTGAAAAAAAATTATGTGAAAAAAATTAAAAAGAAAACTTCAAAAAAAATGTTTAATTTAATTTTCCTGAAATTTACTTAAAAAATTAAAAAAAAAAAATTTTAAATTTAATTTTTTTGAAATTTAATTAAATAAAATTAAAAAAAATTTAATTGTATACTAAATTTCAAGAAAATTGAATTGAAAAAAATCAATATAAAAATAATTTTTTTTATATTTTAAACTAAAGCGTGCTTCCAGCGGCTCATTGGAACTACGCTTTGGCATATTCAAGCAATAAGCTCAATGCACAGTTTGACTCCAGTGAGGCAAGTCACATAAAATATGCAAATACGCTGCCTTACCGGAATCACACTCATTGCATAAAATAATTATATTTTTTTATTTTTTTTTCGTGCTTAAAAACTAATATAAGAAATAAGTGAGTAAGTAAATAATTATTAAACACTGTTAAATACTGCTAACTGTGGATATAATAAACATAACAAAAAAGTAATGACACAAACGGCTAAGCACTTCGAAGAAGTCACATAAAATATAGCATATGTATAGACATTTAGTTAATAACTTATCGTAACAAAGGGGAAAGAAGTTATACCCTTATTTGCTAAGTCATATTAGCGCCAAAATACATACACACACATGCCCAAATGAAAATGTATATAAATACACATACATACATATAAGCAACTCAGCAAGCACAGAATGTAGACATTAAGTAGACAAGAATAAATAGCGAACTTACAAACGCACAAACAAATATACGCGCGCTGAAAGTGACATGAACACACATGTGAAAAAAGTCGTAATGTAACTACAACAACACAAACAGGTACATTACATATGTATGCACATAAGAAACGGCGAAAATTTCGAGGCGAGTAAGCACATGTCCCACGCAGATTTGCGCAAACACACACACGCACGCCAAGTAAAGCCAATGTACAGTTATCAAACGTGTGTATGTGTGTGTTTGTGCTTAGGCTGTTGTTGGCATTAATACTCAGCGAACTCTGAGCGTGTAAAGTCTAATAAATCTAAGTTAAGGCGTCGTCACAGCAGGAAATGTGCATAGTGTAGCATACTTACAGGCGCGCTGGCTGCGGCGGACAAAGCAGCAGCAACATTTACTCCTCTGTACATATGCATATTCATGGACAAAAGTCTTCTTCGCCTGCCTTAATAACTCACTTACAGCATCCGCAGCCTCACACACATACACGAACATACATATACACACACACAAACATATGCAAATAATACTCACTTAGATTCTCAATTTAGCTGCCGCTTTTGCTACACTATGTACTTATTCCTTACTCTTCTGCTGTGTTTGAGCTGCGCCAGTTTATCAATTATATGTGTTTGTACGTACACACACACCCACACAATTTTAGTACATACTTACACATCCATGTATAAATAAAATGAGATTGTATATAATAAACCCGCATAAATGTGTAGAAAGTTCAGCTGTATCACATTACATTTCTAGTCTACTAAGCTTATGCTAAGTATTTAAGCATCCTTATAAGCAACTACTTAAGTGTATAAGTATAAATGTAACCGTACTTGTACTGTTAACTTACTAAGTGCATCATGATAATAATAAAAACAGAAAACAAAATCAAATGTATGTATGTATTTATGTAATAATATAAAATTATGATGGCACTTGCTCCTTAAGTGTAAATGAAGTCAAATGTGAAATTGTGAATTTTGTGAAAACAACAAAAACAGCAACTACAAAATAATAAACACTGTAATCTTATAGACTCACTGACTCAACTGCGTTATTGAAAAAACAACAAATACTCTCTCCAGTGCAAATAAACTGAATTTATATTTGTAAAAAACAAAAAAAAAACCACAATTGGTCTTTCATTTGGACACATATGGTTTGAGGATGGTAAGTTACTAGAAAGAAAATATTAAAATATATTAATATTTTAAAGCGAATTCTTCTATCTTTTATCTCCTTGACATCAAGGGGGTTAGTATTGGAGATAGGCGGAATCGATCGCGCTAATGCCACACCCGCAAAAGACTAAATTAAAATACAACACTGTAATTTAGTACAGTGGCTCACTATAGCGAAGTTCACCTGTGCACTAGAAAAAAGTGAAAGTAGGCGCGGCCCTGCCAATGTGGCCCTAAAATATCGAATATATAGTACATATCTTCCAAATCCCTGCTCAGGCACGTAGCCAGGGGGGGGCTAGAGGGCTGAAGCCCCCCCCCCCCCCGAAATGAGGAAATTTTTTAAATAAATCGCAAATAAAAAAGATTTTCACTGACTGAATCTTTTGAAACTCTTATACACAACTCAGCTCAAACCTATAACAGTCGTCCGCAACTACACTAGACGGTGACTGAAAAGTCATACTTAAGCGTAAGATCTCCATCTTGATATGGCGAAGTTGGTTGGACAGGGATATGACGGAGCAGCAAACATGTCAGGGCATTTAAGTGAAGTGCAAACAGGATAAGACAACTGTATCCAAAAGCACGATATGTTCATTGCGCTAGTCACCGATTGAACCTTGCGCTTTCTAATACTATGTCATTACCTTCAATATGGAACTGCCTTGGTATTGTCAATGAAATAGCAAATTTATTTAGAAACCATTCAAATGCAAACACAACTTTCCAGGACGTTATACAGAAGCACGCACCAGAAAGCAAAAAAAAGACGACTTGTTCGCCTTTGTGAAACAAGGTTTATAGAAAGGCATGAAAGCATTATAAGCTTTGTGGAGCTTTTCAAATTCATTGTACTAAGTTTGGAAATAATTTCGAGTAAGACATGGTCCATTTCGTCTAAAGCATCAGCCTTCTTAGCAGCGGTAGAGAAAAGCGATTTTTTGCTTAGTCTATTCGTCTGTGAGCAATTGTTCAGCTTAACGCTGCCACTGTCTGTGCAACTCCAAGAAAAATCTATGGATTTTGTATCAGCAATGAACCGAGCCAAAGAATTAATAAGAACTCTGCCCCAGATAAGAGAAACAGCGGATGGTTTTTTCAACGATATTTTCCAAACAGCATCACAAATGTCTAAAGATCTTTTTGACACTTCGCGTCAAACTACTTGTGCTAATCCACCTTGCAACCCTGAAAGCCACTTCAGAGTTACAATATTTATTTCATGCGTTGATGCTCTGATTCAAAACATGACAGAACGTTTATTAGTGAATGAGGATATACTCTCGTCATTTCAAATTCTACTCCCAGGTTTTCTGCAATTGATAATGGCGAAGAATAAAATTTAACTATTACTTCGAGGAGCAAATCAATGACAGCATTAAAATCAGAGTATCGATTGTGGTGTGCCAGCTTATCAACAATAGATCCAACCATAGAAGTGTTCAAATTACTGCAACATTGCGATGCAACGTATTTTAAAAATATTCACTACCTGCTTACAATTTTAGCAACTCTTCCAGTGACGACCGCTTCCGTTGAAAGAACTTTTTCAACCTAAAAAAGAATAAAAACTTTACAACGCAGTGTGATGGACAATGAGCGGCTGAGTGCACTTGCTGTTATTGCAGTGCACTGGGATATTAAAATAGATCCAGATGAAGTAATTAATGATATGGCAAACAAGAAGAAAAGAAAAATATTACTTATTTAATTTAAAACTACCAAATCATTTAAGTAATATATATATGAATTTATATTGTTTTTTTTAATAAACAGAAAATTTAAAGTTTATATATGTTTTTACTTCAGCCCCCCCCGAAATGAAAAGCTGGCTACGGGCCTGTCCCTGCGGCTAAATCAACCAAAACTAAAGTAAAAACTTGAAGTACGACAGCTCACTAGATAAATACGCCATATGCATAGAGAAGGTTCGGTTGTAGAAATTACACAAGTGGCGCACATTGGGATATCTGTGGCCGAAATTCAAAAATTTCATGTTGTCTGATTTGAATGAAAATTTCACAGTTTGTTACCAACTATTTATACATTATTTTCCCAAAGTATTAGGATTCTATCTGCATTAGTTTTTTGTCCAGAAATACCCAAAGTTGGTGAATGTAGAGAACATTAAATAGCAAAAAACTTACTCAAAAGTCAAATCGTTGATACAATAAAACAACTATTGAAATTCAACTTTGTTATTATTTTTCATTTATAATATGTATCAAAGAAAAAATTTGCATCAAAATCCATTGAAAAAATAATGCATAAAAAATTTTGTGGAACAACATAATTTGGACGTCAAAATTTCAATGTTCTTCAAATTCAAAGTGGTGCATCTTTTTAGCGCTGTCTACCGCTGTCGACATACATACATATACCGAATTAAAGCCTGAAGTCTCAGCTAAACGATAAAAAAAAAATGCAGCTGCCCCAAATTGCCCCCCTTGAAAAAAACAATGTCAGAATGTCACGAAGATGTAAAAAAGTTGCTAAAAGAGACTTGATAAAAGAGAATTTAGTTGGCGTAAAAGTGGGCGGATATTATTGAAATTTAACACCAACATATATAATGTCATAACAATGCTATGTAGCAAAAATCAGTGCTCTAGGTCAAAAATTAAGTTTCACCTTATATGGGAGGTGGGCGTAAAATAAAATTTTTTAAAAAAATTTTTTCATTTTTTTCTTGATTGGAATCCAAAACAATGATGTACCAAATGTCATTGTCCTGCGACAACTCCTTATATTTTTAGCCGCAGTATGCACTAGCTGAAACCTATGTGGGGCGTGGTACCGCCCATTTTTAGGCGAAATTCTTTATATCACAGGAGTTACTTGACCAATTTTAACCAAATTTGGTGTGTGAGGATGTGAAAATATGCGACATCGAATGGCAACCACATCTCCTTCCCGTAAAACAAAATTTTTCATTCCTTTTACATTCACTTTACAGTATTCAAATCAAACACCAAAATGCCAAAATAAACGCTTGCACCAATGGCATAGTGCGCTGAAGGTATTTTATCTTGTGTCCAAAAATTGTCGAAATGGGACTTAAATTTTTCAAGGACATAGACTACTACAAAAACTATTGTGTATACCACAGTGCAAATGGCTGATTTCTTAACGAACCTTTAGGCAAATATGTGAGGTAAATGAATTAATGGAATTCGGCGGGAGTATTTTTGATGTGACAGCATTGCAGCAGCTAATATAAATATTTTTCGATTTTCCGGTTGACTTACATACTGCATCTATCGGTCGAAATGAAAGAAATCTTAATTGAATTCATGAGTAGTCTCTTTATTCAATAATAAATCTCTTCCTAAAAATAGTGACTCATCTTGACGAAATAGATGAAATCAGTGCAATAGTTAAATGTAAGGCTTTGCCGGTATTTCTCCGTTTTGATCCTTGCTTCCTAGCCCTTTCTTACCAACTTTGTTTTTCTTTTTAGTATTTGAATAGATCGACTTGCTACGCTTTTGGCACAGATTTTTCATTCACGAGATACTATACTATACTACTAAGTATGAACACAAAATAGTAAGACTTTGTTCATAATTTTGAAATTCTTAATTTCTTCTTCAAAATATATGTCGTGCCACTCAAAGCAATCCACCTTGGCCCAATACACTTGCGCTAACGTTTTTCCAATCCTCGAAACAGTTGTTAAAGTCAGTTCCTGGAATAACCTTCATTGCACGTAGCGATTCACGTTAACCGTCAAAACGGTTTTCCCGGAGCGGTCGTTTGAGTTTGCTGAATAGCCAGAAGTCAGAATACGGTGGTTGCGGCACGATATTGGTTGAAAATTTGGCAAAAAACTCACAAAGAATCAATGCAGTATGCGACAGTGAATTATCGTGTTTCAAAAATCAAGAGATGTGGGCTAATAATTCCGGCCTGTTTTTACGAATGGACTCACGTAAACGACGGACAGCACTCAAATAACATTCCTTGTTGACATTTTGGCTGGTCGGAAGGAATTCGAAGTGGACCACTCCTCGACAATCGAAGAAAACTGAGTACATAACCTTGATTTTTGACCTACTTTGACATGGTTTTTTGGCTTCGGCTTACCTTTGCCAACATATTCGACGATTGATCGTTTCTTTCCGAGTCGTAAGCAAACACCAAGACTGATCGGTTGTAATAATTTGGTTCCTGATATTCGTAAGACATTATTTTACAGACGTTTACGCGACGCTGTTTTTTGAAAATATTTAGTGATTTTGAGACCAATCGTACTTTCACTTTTCTTAGACCCAAATGATCTTTCAAAATGGTTTTCCGATATTCCACCGATGCCAGTAAAATTTCTAGCTGTTAATCGTCGATTTTCAAGCACCAATTCCTTTGTTTTATTGACATTTTGATCATCAGTTGATGGCCGTCTTGGACGTGGTTCGTCATCAACGCGTTCTCGACCCTCTAGGAATAAATTGTACTAATTAAAAACACTTGATCGCGACAAACTATTATCACCAAAGGTATTCTTTAACAGTCAGAGCGTTTTGGCACCATACATTTGATGCCCCCACAACATTTAATGGAATTTCTTTGTTAAATAAATTCACTCATCGTAAAAATTGCCGAATGCACTTTATGTACTTCAGAAAGAGAAACTTATCTTAATATATAAAAATCACGTGTCACGTTGTTTGTTTGCGATGGACTCCTAAACTACTGAACCGATTTTAATGAAATTTTTAACACTGTGTGCAGTTTGGTCCAACTTGAAAGATAGGATAGTTTATAACTCTCCTTATAGTCGCATTATTTATTTATTGCAAATTATTTGTTTATTATTAGCAAAGAGCTATCCACCAATTGGTGGCGCTAACAGCGGTATTGAGTAAGTGCGGTATGTTACAGTAGATGGCGCTACAAACATTAAAAACATTAAATGAAAATGCGTTGTTTGAAGTTTATATTATTTGTGGTAACGTTATACGAGTCTATGACTTCCAAAAAAAAATAAAAATTGGGCGGGGCGAAGTTCGCCGGGTCAGCTAGTGTATTATATGTTTCGATGTGACATTTCGCACAGATGTCACTGACAGTTATACCATCTCAAAGAAGAAAAAGATTTAATTAAGGAATTTTACTCTTTTTTGTCCACAGTATTTTATTTCATCTGGTGATTTTAATACAAAATATTAAGAGAGAGGAATTTGCTCCACTTAATCAATTCCTGCAAGAAGTATTTTTTCTTGGAAACAAAAAATGATGGAAAAATATCAACCACAAGATAAGTAAACCAGTTTTTTGTTCTAGATTTTAAATTTGCAATTGTTTACTTACTTTATTTGCCAAAAAATGTTAGTTATATTTATTGATTGTAAGACTAAAAGTGAATATGTTAATGTTAATCATACAAGAATTTAAGTCAAAAAAAAAAATCAATGATTCAAGTATATATATATTGTTCAAGTTTTTAACATGTATTTTTATGATTCTATTTATAATTATGTAAGTCTCCAAAATTCATTGTCTCATCAAAAAGTTATATCTGGTATATATATAAATATATATATCATCCATCCATATCCATATCCATATATATATCATTATATTATATCACTAATAGTCAATTACATTTCAGCTCAGAAATAGCTTAATTCTCTCTAAATGCCATAATTAGTGATTAATTGGTATATAATTATAACAAAAGGCTTCTCCAAACATAGAAAATCCAGTACAATCAATTGCACTACTCAACAGTTACAAAGTCACAAAACTAATTACCACAGCAATTGAATTCATGCAATCAATTTTATAGCCCAAATACATTTAGCTCAACCCAGAGTAATAATATTAATTGAAATGTTCGATCGAAAAGAAAATGACCAATAAATTGTTACAAAACACAAATAAAAAACACTATAAAACAACTATACTATGAGATAATGAAAGATAAAGGTAAGGGTGGGAGTAAATGACGAATGGACAGCCACGAAGTTCAAATTTGGCAAAGCGAACGTTAACAATAGACAATAGCAATAGTAATGCAGAGATTATGAGCTAATCATAGGAACGATAAATCACTGAATGTATTCAATTACGTGGGAAAGTGAGATATTATACATAGAAAATACTAGCTAAATGACGATATAGGTATGAGAATATAGTGTTTCATGTATTTGGAGACTTTTAGAAATGAATATTAACATTAAGCTATATATACAAACCCAGATACTCGAAACTAAACAATTTTTCAAAGTTTGGATATCCGAACATGAGGCAAGTCCAACCAAAATTCTTCGTCCGTCAATTCGAGGAGTGTTAGCAAAAGTAACGCACAGTCAAATTAATTTAGTATATTAAGATTATAATTGAGAAACCAGTTTTTGTCTTTCGCACAGCCACCAATTCGATTTACGATATTTTATCAATGCACACAACCGAATTTACATCATGGACAACAACCCGCAGACACAACCAAATTAAATTTAAAGTCAATAAATATAAATTCTTGAAAAAATATGTGTCCTCTTCTAACGTTGTGCAAATACAGTAACATCCAATTTTTTTGGCCTCTCAAGTTTCCCAGCCGTAATCATTGACCGGCAATAGTCTACCTTCAAGGCAAATATAATTTAAGCAAATTAGTGTTTTAAGCAATTTATTGGCAAACGAACACGCAAAGTCGTTTATAAGCCAATATTTTATGCGGCGCAAGTTCATGGCTTAACCCTCAACTAATGCAGATGGTAATTAGTGATGCCTTAATTGCTTTTGTCTCAGCTGCTGGCATTTGAGACCTTTTACTTTGTTTACTATTTTTTACTTTCACTCCTTTTTGCCGAAGAAAAATAAGTCATGCCAAAAATAAGTTTGTAAAAGCGCTTAATGCTTTGAATGCCGCAGGTAAAGCATCTATAATTGGCAATGTATCATGGCTGCTTAACTGGCTGTGGATGGCATTGGAAATTAATTACCTTGGTACGTGTCAAAGTAAAAATATATTTAGATGCAGATTAAATGGTTTTGAGATAAAAACTTATGCTTTTTTAATAAATAGCGTAATAATGTATTTTTGGCTCAAAGCTAAGTTTATTGAGGTTATGTTATACTAAGTAACGAGGTTAATATTGTTCTGACTTGCGAACATTTTACAATGATTTTGTTTAATCTTATGACGGCAGCTAAGGAAAATAGAAAACTCGCCTGCGATGTTTTGTTATTCACTTTTTAATCAATAGGTTGTTATCTTAATTGAGTCAATTAGGAAAATGTCAACTCAATTATGTACAGTTTATATATGTAGTAATATTATTATATGATTTTTCATTTAGTCAAATCATATAATAATATTAAATTACAAGTTTTCGCCATCACTTTAATTAGACAATTAGAAATAATCTAATTGACCAGATTAATGCACAGAGTGAAAACTAATACATAATGGAATGAAATTAATTATTGATCTTTATTGTAAATGGTTCTAACAGCAACTTAACTCAGCCAATTCCTAAATTGTCTGCACCAATATGCACAGAAAATAAATGACAATTGACTAAATTAAAGGAGTATCTTACCAGCAAATTGTGTGTAAAATGATATTAGGCTATCTGCATCTCACATAGAATTTTAATTCAGTCAATTAGCAAATCGTATGCGTACAAGAATAAATTGCCAATTAATAACATTAAGTGATTATCTGAATAGCGTATTATACTATATTACATAATAAAATAAAATAATTGATACTCACTTTGAGAGAGTGCCTCAGAAAGCCTTTGGTGATGAGGCTATGTCTAAAAAACATGTTTACAAGTGGTATAGTGAGTTCCAAGCCGGCCGTGAACGTGTCGACGTCCAGGGCGACCATCAACCTCAACCGACGCAGCTCATGTTCAACAAATCAAAGATTTGGTGTTGAAAAACCGTCCATTAACAATTAGAGACCTTGCTGATGAAGTTGGCATATCGAAAGGCTCAGCCAATACCATTTTAAAGGATGTTTTGGGCCTCAAGCGCGTCAAATCTCAACTTGTACCGAAAACATCGAATTTTTTGGAAAAAAAGCGTCGCCTTGAAGTGTGTGAAACGATGCTTTCCGACTACCAGAGTGTCATGAAATGCATTATAACTGGCGATGAGATTTGGATCTATGCTTACGACCCGGAAACAACCGATCAATCGAGCGAATATCGTGTCAAAAGAGAGCCGAGACCAAAAAAAATCGCGCCAAAGTCGCTCAAAAATCAAGGTCATGTTGACTGTTTTCTTCGATTACTGTGGTGTTGTGCATTATGAATTCCTTCCAACCGGTCAAAAGTCAACAAGGAATACTATTTGAACGTTATGCGTCGTTTGCGTAAAGCTATCCGCCTAAAAAGGCCGGAATTGTGGAAAGACAATTCTTGATTTTTACACCACGATAATGCACCATCCCATGCTGCCCTCGTAATTCGTGATCATTTCGCCAACGGTAGAGGAGATTCAAGCCGCAGCGAAGACGGAACTGAAGGCCATCACGGAAAGTGACTACAATCAGTGTTTCAAGATTGGAAAATCCGTTGGTATAAGTGGATTGCATCGGGGGGTGATTACTTTAAAGGGGATGAAATTGATTTGAAAGTATAAATATAGAATTTTCAAAATAAATACAATGTCACCTTATTTTTTGGGCACAGAGTAAGCAAAAAATATTGATAATATACTAAATTAAGGGTCTTTCTGAATGCCTTATAATTATATTATTATTAAAAAATCTCATCAGTTCAATCAGATCTCTCATTACTTTAGTTAATAAGGAGACAAATATTAATTGACTAAATTAAATGGGTTCAGTGCATAATATCTTCCACCCAATTGCACCATTTAAGTCCCTCATATCTGAGTTATTAAAAACCAGTTCAACAATTTTTAACTAACACAATTTATGCCTTAACAATCAATTTAAAGTAGCAGGATTTTTTTCAAGTTATCATACTTCGCAGAACTTTCTACGAGTTGTTCCGAAACAATTGCGAAATACATTCTTCGCCTACTTAATTTATATTTCATGCAATTCCGCTAAACAGTCCGTAGAAAGTTTGTCTGCCTTAGCGAATGCACTGAAAATGCAATAAAACGAAAAAAATGTAATAAAACAAAAGCAACAATATGGCAAAGTAGGGGGAAAAAAGAGGGGTATAACAAAGTTTGCCAGTTGAAATTGTTGTCTTCACAATTTATTTACAACTGTAAAGACATTTGCAAAAGTTGTTTGCGCAGTTCAGCTCAACAACAACAACAATAATCATAATGTTTTGCGCAAATAAGTGACAGCTGAAGGTTGAATTTAAGTCGTAGTTAATGTCGATTCACGAGGGCTGACTATTAACCGAATTAGATCCCCTGCAACGATAAAGATCTGGTCAAATTACTTTAACTCCAAATAATCTCGATAGGTTTATGTTGCTGGAGAGTACAGAGTTGAATTTGAATTGGTGAAGTTATCTACCGAATTCATTGAATTTTGCATTAATTTCCTTTAAATTATGGTTTCCATTCTACTAATTAAGTAATTTTGTTGAGATATCCCATGTACTAAGCCATTTATGTGATATAATCGCAAAGAGATGGATAGAAATCCAAATGTTCAGTATATGGTAAGCTTCGAGTTTGTTCCTACGAAATCGAGACTACGTAATCGAAACGGATTGAATTTTTGTATGATATAAACGGTGATCTTTATCGAGCTTCCCTACTTTTTTAGAGATAAATCAAAGACACTTTAAATTTAATGAAGAATGTTTATTATTATTCGAAAAAAAAGTTACTTGGCATTTCTTTTTAGGAGATTATCTCTCACAAATGTTGGCCGCCTCGACGCCTCAGATGATCCATCCGTTAAGTCCGGTTTTCGAATGCTCGTTTGAATATTTCGACTGTTAACTGGCGAATGACACGCGTGGTGTTTTGTTCCAAGGACTGAATCGAAGCGATTTGTCCGCATAGACTTTAGACTTTACATATTCCCACAGGAAAAAGTTTAACGGTATGATATCACGCGATATTGGTGGCCAGCCCAAAACGAGAAATAATCCACTCACCGAAGTATTCTTTCAATAAATCCATTGATTGATGCGATGTGTGATAAGTAGCGCCGTCTTGTTGAAACCAAATGTCGCCGAGATCACGAACTTCAATTTTAAGCATTAAATAGTCGGTTATCTTGGCGCGATAACGTTCGTCATCGACAGGTACGTTCTCCCGCATAATTTTTGAAGAAATATGGACTGATGTTTCCACCGACCCACAAACAACACAAAACCGTTGAATTTTTGGTAGCTTTTAAGTCTCTTAGGTTACTCTTCGTCCCAAATGCGGCAGTTTTGCTTGTTTACGTACCCATTTAGGACTCATCGCTGAACAGAATTGATCCCGAAAACCTCGCATCTTCTTGAAACTTCTTAAGAGACCATCGAGGTAAGCGATATCGAAAGTCGACAGGCTTCAGTTCTTACACAAGCTGTATTTTGTAAGCTTTTTATGTAAGATCTCGACGTAAAACGCGCCAAGTCGTTCTATACGTTAATAAGAGTTGCTGCGAATCGAGTCCCTACAGTCTTCGTGTACACTCTCAGCTGCGACTGCTATATTTTCCTCAGCGCTGGACATGGTCTATTCGATCGAATATTATCCCATAATGAATACCGGGTCTCAAGATGGGTCATGGTGTTGCGAATAGTATACTCAGTATGCTGACTCTGTTGGCCATAAGATGAGCGAAGCGCGCGTAACATAGTCTTTACAGAACGTCAGTTTTCGTGATAAAGTTGAACGATTTGTAAACGTTGATCAGGCGTAAGCCTTTCCATGATGAAATGCCAAACAATACTGAACAAAATTACCGTAAGAGCTTGACACGGTTCACGCAGAATATGTCAAAAATAGGCTATTGAAAAAAGTGCCTCCACTTGGATCACCCGTTATTACCTTAAACACTATAAATCTGCCACCATTTTTTCAACGTGTTCCAACAGTCATTAGGTGAAGACAGCTTTCATACTCATCTTGCAACACTTTCGCGGATATAGGAAAAAAGTTTTTCTCTCTAAAGAAAATCTTCGCACTACACGCCGCACCCGCCAAACACAATTTCTTGAAAAATAAAGAAAGTCATACTATTTCAGGTTCGTTAAACGCATCACGATGGCACTATGGCCATCAACTGCTGAGCTGTGAAAGATCCTGACAGCAGGAGCTTTAAGGTTTTAAGTGTTGTCGCTGCTTTTTCAACACATGGCTGGCAAGGCGTGGGTGCTGAGCTTTGTAGAAGTTGCTACACTCGCACACACACACACATTTTTTGCTTTTATAGCTGTCTGCGTTTGTTTAAGGCGTTTTTAAGCTCCTTGCTGCGCGCTCAATCTCTATGTATTTGCAACTAGTTGTTGCTGTTGTTTCATGTTTTGCTCTTGCTAATTTTCTCCGGTTTATTTTCGAGTATCACAACAAATTGCAATTAATTTTTAACTGCAGGCTAGCCATCGTAAGCCAACCCGTCAGCCAAGGTCTGCAACGGAGTTGCTTACATCATTAGAGTGTGGCCAGCTGTTTCGCCTTCCGCATGTCGTCGTCCTCCACCATTCGTTATCCGTAATCTGCTTCGGGCTGGTCGCTGGCAGCTTTTCTGCGCTTTGTTGCACTTGCAGCGAATTTGCTAGTTTGTCGCCATTTTAGCTACTTTCGTGCACTTGCTGCAATTGCAGTTAGTCATAGTTGTTGTTGCCGTTGCAGTTACAGTTATTCGCGCAGCAATTCGCAGCGCACGAATAAAAGTGACTATAAAAGACAAGCAATTGTGGAAATTCCCGTGAAAGAACTAAATATTTTACTCATACATATATATTTTTTTATTTTTATTCCCTTTCCTTTCTGTCTTTAAGACGTCAAGTGATATTCAAGTATATGTCGTGAAGTGTCGTTGCTGGCGCTGGCGGGTTAAGCAGCCACACACTCGCACATGCAGTGTTTATTGGTGGTAGTGTCGCATGAGAATGTGGAAAAGTTCAGCGACTTGGCATTGGGGTTGCATGCCACACGCTCCACGTCTCCGCGCTTGCCTCAATCAACGGCACTTAGCGCGCGCATAAAACTTGCCAACCTCGTTTACTTAACAAATGCGAAATTTACTCGTACGAGCATGTAGTTGCACTTTTTATGGGCATTAATATCGCCAGCTATTCGTAGTGTACAAGCAATTCAGCGCAAGTTGTTCGCGTACTTTTACTACCTCAACTTGTTTATGCTCCTTGCAATATGAGCGCAGCAAAAATGCTTGAATTTATTTTATACCTTTTGCTTTCTGGGGTGATTTCGCCACAAGCCCCCTGGTGCTAATCCAAATTGTAATAGTTTGGCGAATTGATCACGTCGTAACTGACAAAATATTGAAATAGGGGTCAGCATATATGCACCCATGTATGGTATCAAATCTTCAGTACAACTCTTTAAGAAAGTATTTTTCCCAGCAAAAATCAAATGAGTTATCAACAGCCTTAGTTACCATTATCTTATCGCCACACGTTGTGAGAAAAGAGTGCCCGGAAATTGGAAATAAAACGCAAATTATTTAATTATTCTTCAACATTTATTTTGTCGCCTTCAAAGGAATTCCCACCAGATGTATAACACTTATGCCAACGATTTTTCCAGTCCTCGAAACACTTTTCCTAAGCACTTTTTAGGGATGGCCTTGAGCTCCATCATCGAATTCTTTTTATCTCTTCGTTGGACTGAAAATGTGCTCGAATGAGCGGCAATTTCACTTTGGGAAACAACAAAGAATTACACGGAGCCGTATCTGGTTAAAACGGTGACTAATCGATGGTAATCATTGCATTTTGCCTTTAAATTCAGTCACAATCATGGCTCGATGCGATGGTGCATTAGCATGAATTGTTCTTGCACGATAACGGCCGCTTTCGAAGGATGTTCTCACGTAAACGCCTCAATACGAATAAATAGAACTGCTTATTTACCATCCGTCTCTCCGTAACAAAGATTGTCCAGAACGAGGCATATATAATATAAAACGATCTCTCGACATTATTTGAAGGCTTTGCACCACTCGTAGGCTTAAGTTTTGATAAAACTGAAACAACGTAAGTATTTTCCAGCATTCGCAATGATTATGAAGCCGAAATTTGGTTATATATGCAAAATTCGAGATGAATTCTTTACTCGACATTTTTATTCATTTTAAAAATTGCATTTTTCGGCGTCCTTTTCCCTTCATTATAGCATATAGTCATACAAAATGAACAATCAAATTCATGTCCTTGTAAAGAAAACTGTTATATTTGACAAAATTTGGCTTCGTTGTTGTTGTTATAACGATTACTCAGCGCATGTTTGGGGAAAAGTATAACGTAAGAGGGGAGCTACCTCTAAAATTTTCAAAAAATCAACAAAAAAATTGTCTCTAATCAATTGAAATACTATTCAAAAATATAGTCCCGAAATTTCATTGGTTAC
The DNA here is from genome assembly GCF_023373825.1 of Bactrocera dorsalis. Classification (NCBI taxonomy): domain Eukaryota; kingdom Metazoa; phylum Arthropoda; class Insecta; order Diptera; family Tephritidae; genus Bactrocera; species Bactrocera dorsalis. The sequence goes on along the minus strand of NC_064304.1, from coordinate 11,029,825 downwards.
TCCGAATATTATCGAAGAAATATTCCCCAGAACCACTCCACTTCATTCAGCGGCTGTATAGGTACCAAAACTTTGAGGCTCATTTAATCGAACCTGACTAATTTTATAACTAGCTTTACAAAATCCAGGTCTACATCTCCAATTTTTCGATATTCTCTGAACCCCTCTACTATGCATTTGATAAAAGCTTCCTGATGAAAAAAAGTTACTTTTTTCGTTTCAAATAAAAGAAACCTAGCCAGGAAGTTGACGTCTGCAAAAATTTTCAATCAACGGGATCGTCGTTATTTCAGCCATTTTGTTTTTTTTTCAATGTAGTTCGAAAACACCTCTAAATAATATATGCAAAAAAATCGGATATGACTGTTTTTATTCTTCCATAATTAAAGTGGAAAAATTACGTTTTTTGACGGTACTAGAGGTAACAAACCGCTCCCTCCTTAACTGTTATAGAAATAACTTAACGGAAGAACCAGGAAACGAATCGTTTGGCCGGCTTCGCATCATAAAAAGAGATCGATTAAGCGAGTTTGGTTCCATTAAGAATGCAAAGTGATGATTATTGTCATGCGGAGACTGTATGCCTATTCTGAATAATACCCAAAAATAAGTTGCAATAGTTGGCGTTTGGACTCTAGGTACGCCATTCACTTGGAAGATATCAAATAAGGGATTAATAGGGTAATCGCGGCGAATTTTAGACTCCTAGCAGTAATTCCGGGATATAGTCGTTCATTGTTGAGCACTTACCATCAAATCCATTATCCGATGTCATTATCGTACCATCATCTTCATATGAAGAAATAAAATCTCCTTCTGGCGATTATGGCAGCTTCAAAATATAGTGATTAAACAGTTAGTTATTCTTAATTCAGATTGTTCCCGAAAAAATACCGACGATTGACATCCGCTGATATGGTCCACCTCTTCAGTCATGTAGGGTGCGTCCGTAAGCAGCGCTGTATAGTTGACTATGTCAAAGTGTGTCAAATGTTTTGACAATCCTCTCAAAGAGGGTCTAAAATTGAGGACACGAACTACTATTAACGGTATATTTTCTCAATTTTACGAGGTATGACAATTAAGTAATGAGACTGATTCGATAAAACCCGTATATTTGAAAATTATTGTACAACTCTGCCATCCCCTTGGGCAGCTATACAGCGATTCCAGCGCATTTTCCATGCTTCGTAACATTTCTGGAACGCTTCGACTGGGATGTCCGCGAGTACCCTCGTCACGGCCGCCTGGATGTCCGTAATCGACTCAAAATGGGTTCCTGTGACCACTGAATTTGTTTTAGGAAACAAAAAAATCACAGGGGGACATGTCGGGCGAATAAGGCGGCTGTTGCAACACGGCAATCCCTTTACAGGCCAAAGACTGGGACAGGCTGAGGGCGGTGTGGCACGGCGCGTTGTCGTGATGAAGGATCCAGTTACGAGCGATGTCTGGGCGCACCCTGTTGACTCGTTTTCGCAAATCTTTCGAGTACTTGACAATAGTAAACTTGATTCACAGTTTTCCCCGGTGGAACGAATTCTTTTTGGACGATTCCAGGGCTATCAAAAAAGGCAATAATCATCGTTTTAATCTTCGACTTGCTCATTCGAGCTTTTTTCGGGCGGGGCCGCGCGGAGACAACCATTGTAAGCTTTAGCGTTTGGTTTCCGGGTCTAAGAGCACTATAACCATACACTCTTACAATTTTAGCGTACGTTTCCGAAGCTGTTTCGCCCAATCTGGCGCAAAATTTTATCGCGACGCGTTGCTCTTGATTACGTTTTTCCCATTTTCGTGACGAGCACTACAAACACACGTCTACTTAACTTGACGCAGCAGGCGAACTAGACAAGCTAGAGCGATGGTATATATTTCAATGGAGAGGGGAGGGATGCCGGAAAAAGGAAGGTCACAGGTTTAGCACAAGCGCGGCAATAAAATCAGTCTCATTACTTAATTGCCAAACCTTATATTAACTAACCTCATCATACTCTTAGTCACATTCATTTTTGAAGACGGATTCTGAAAAGATGATAACATAACAGCTTTGAAAATTCCTTTTTTGTATTGCATATATAATACAAGGAGTATTGTAAAATAAGAATAGAGCCTTCTCAACCATCGCACATAACAGTTTTCTCACATCCGAAATTTATCAAGGTCATGGAAATCGCCTACACGCAACATTGCCCAAAACTCGTTGGACTTACGCGCTCACATATTTGCAAAGGCAAAGGTTCAGGCTTGTGTACAAGTTTGGCATTGATGCGTGCGGTAAACCGGCTCAATTGGCATTTGATTTTCCACCCATTTTTTAAGTGAAATGAATAAACGCATATATGCAACATATACTACATATATGTATGTATGTATTTTAGCATGTAAATTCGTGCGAAAGCGAAACAATTGCTCTGCTGGCAACACGCCAATTCGCAAATTAAAATGCATTTATTACTTTGGCGGCGGAAAGCACCTTGAATTGTTTCAATATTGTTGTTGTTGATGTTATTGTTTGCCTGTAAGTCATTGACATGGAAATCAATAAGCGCAATAACAGTGGCGTTACTGACTTCTGCAAAAAATAAAAACATACTTCAATTGCCAAGTTATTGTAACGGCACTTAAGCTTTGGCACTCGTTAAATGTAAACTCGTTTCCGAATGGGGGCATTAATTGAAACTCACTCACGTATGTATGTGCATTCATATATTTTTGGTGCCTTTTGATTTTGCGAACAGCAATCTACGCTAATGCATTTCCGTTCGATTTGAACCGTTATTGCAATCTAAACTGCATAAGCGCTTGCGGATTTGAGGGAAAAAGAGATTTGGACATTTATTTCGGCTATGAATGTCAAATGAAGATGAACGGTGTTCAGGGTTTTAAGTGGAAGGATACATTTAGAAAAACTAAAAATATAGCAAAAGGCATTAAATAATCTGCCAGACATGACATAAGCATAAAATAATATGTTTTTATTTCATTTTTCTATTTTTTTACCTTAAATTATTGTAAAAGCCTTTTAGCATAGACAACTTCAAAGTTGCAATAACTTCGTCAGCTCAGTGTAATTAAAAAAAATTATTGAAAAAATTCCATCCGAGAGGCGCAGTTTTCGAGAACCTTTTACAGCAATTCAGGCCGTATGTCAGCAACTACACATCGAATATTCACTTCCAAGGCGTCAAGGAATCACGAATTCATTTGCGTAGGCAAGAGATTTCACATCACTCCGCAACGAATGGTCTAACGATGTTAAATAGCATGGTTTTGGAGATCACGCTGCAAGTGCAAGACGCAAGATAATTCGTTCAACATAAATGTCCTTGAAGAAGTTGATTGCCTCGTAGGTTTTATGACTTATTGAAATCAAAGATCGTCTATATTCTCTAATCTAACGTACGAAAAAGTCAATAATCAACATTCTATAACGTTCTCTATTAACTGTAACACTATTTTTGAAGAAAAACAGATCAATGATTCCCGATGCCCATAGAGCATAAGTACTAAACTTGTGAGTAATCACTCCAAGTGCGACGATTTTGGACCCATTCAACCAAGAGAGAGCTTCATTGCTGTACAAAGTTTTCTTGTGTTGAGATCGGTGACCATCTCGTTTTGGACCCATTCACCGAAAATGCGACTCGCTTGAGAACAGTTCGGCTTCTATTTTGGCAAATGGCAACCAAGCTGAGTATAAATCAAGTAACAACCAAAAAGACCAACCCCTAAAAAAAATTGCTTCATTCAAAACCACACATCTAAAAATACACTCAATTGTATTTCTAGAGAATATCGTACGTTTCTTAAACGACTTATTTTCAATTCGTTTTAAAAAAATTTAAGAGCTATTCTTATGTTTACAGATTGAATTCAACGATTGTCTTGGAAATTCTAATAATTTTAAGACTTGGCACCCTCGTCACGATTGACAGTCATAACTTCAAAGTCGTAGAAAAATTCGTCTATCTTGGTTAATAATGGATTAACACCAACAACAATGTCATCCTCGAAATCCAAAGCGGAATAATCCTTGTCAACAGGTGCTACTTCGGACTGAATAGGCAATTGAAAAGTCCTCTCTGGACGAACAAAGACCAAACTCTACAATTCACTCATCATCCCCGTTCTGTCTTATGGTCAAGGGGCATAGACAATGACATCTCATGACTCTACGCTATGGGTTTTTCGAGAGAAAGGTACCGCGAAAGATTTATAGTCCTTTGCGCATTGCCAACGGCGAATACCGCAGTCTATGGAAGGATGAGCTGTATAAGTTAAATTACGACGACATTGACAGTTCAGCGAATTAAGAGACAGCGGCTACACTGGCTAGGTCAAATCGGCCGAATGAATGAAACACTCCAGCTCTGAGAGTATTCAACGCAGTAGGCGCCGCTTTTGATGTTATGGAAATAAGGAAGTCAACGCACGTAGTTGTAATTTTTGAAGCGAACCATTAAGTCAATAAGTCTGACCTAAAATCTCTAATCTATGACATATTGCGTGAAGGCGGCTTGTCAAATAAAAAAGTTGTCCATAAAAGGGCTATGCGTTATAGAGGTTCGATATTGGCGGTTCCGATAAATTTGGGGAGAAAAGGACGTGTGCAAAATTACGTATCGATATCTTAAAAACTGAGAGACTACTCCCGTGCAGAATCCTGGACAAAAAAAGACGGACATGACCAAATACTCGTAGATTTAGCTCGTCTTTCTGATTATATATGTATGTATGTACCTCTTCGATCGAACAATAAAAAATCACACAGATTTTTGGTTTTAAATCCAGTTTCAATCGTGGCTGTATGGGATGGTGCAGTTTCATCGTATGAAATCCATGAACTGTGCTTCCACAACCCCGGCAGTTTTCGAAGGATGCTCTCACGCAAACGCCTCAATACGACAGAACTCCTTATTGACCATCTGTCTCACCTTTAGAAATTTATGATACACCAAACCTCGAATATCGAAAAAAGCTATAAGCATCACCTTGATTGGCGCGGTTTTTTTGGTTTCGGCTCGGTTTTTTCTCCATGAATGTCCGTCCAAATAGATTGTTGGTACTTCTTTATCAGCTTGAATGAGTCTAACGCGGAAATTTTCAAAAGTCTTGATTCATTTTTCAACCAATCTTCCGACAACATCTCAAGATCATGGAGCCAGAATCATTCAATTTTAGACTTAAATTTACTCGTTCTAAAAAGAGATCATTTTCTAGTAGCAGACAAAAGTAGGCTTTATTTACCTACAACCGTAACATTAAAATAATTTCCTTGGCTTTAGGAGGTATAACTACTTATCTCACAACTCGCTGACTTTTAACCAGCAAATAAGCATTACATGGAGAAATTTTAAGTCGAGCGCTTTTGCAGCAATGCATTTTGCTTATGACCCGAGACATAACACAATGTTCATAAATTTTTTGGCCATAAAAAGCCACCGTAAATGCACACACCAGCGCACCACAGCGAAAGCAACCCTGCAGTGCAAAATAAGCATTAAGCCAGAAATTTGCGAGCACACTTTAGATAAACTACAAAAACAAAAAAATATAAAAAATTGTTCGTATCAATTTGCCAAGCGTTCAGTTTCACACAGAATTTGCGATAAAAATAGCAAACTAGTAGCATATGTTCGCATTTCGTACAGATAATAAAAATGGTTACTCTCCGCTTGGTTCGTGGCATATCATTTACAATGTCTTTAGTTAACTGTTTGTGCAGCATTTCTCAAAAAAACATACTTATACGAATGGCTAGCGCTTAAATATGTGTGTTTATATGTATGGGTTAGAGCTTTCTTCGCTTTTGGATGTGTGTGTTTGAATGCACTTGAGCCACTTACTAAATCGTCTTGCAATTGCCTTACTTTTGTTTAAAGCAGAGCGAAGAGTGGACGATGAATGGCTTGCAGGCAATAGTAACATATATGCTTTATATGTACGTATGTGTGTATACACTTGCATATATAAGAGTTACATTAGTGATTATATTCGTAGGGGTTAGCGACACTTTACACCCAGAAGAATCACCGATAACGAGCTGAGTCGATTTAGCCATGTCCTTCTACCTGTAGACCCTCAGTTTTTGAGGTATCGCTGTGGAATTTTGCACATAATCCTTTCTCTCATGGTCTGCCTGAAGACCCTCAGTTTTTGAGGTATCGCTGTGGAATTTTGCACATAATCCTTTCTCTCTAAGAAGCTACTCATTTGTCGGGAACTGACAGTATCGGACCACTATAGCATATAGCTGTCATACAAACTGATCGATCGAAATTCAGTTCTTATATGAAAAACTTTTTTATTTGATAAGATATAATCACGAAATTTGGCCTAGATGATTGTACAAGGTAATGCTACAATATCCATAAATATTCTTTAGATAGGACTATTATATCATGCAGCTGCCACACAAACTGATCGATCAAAAACAAGAAAAAAAAAATGTTTATACCCTTTATGCTATAAGAAATGCACTTGTGAAGGGTATTAATCTCTTCGGCTTTCGAAGTTAACGTTCATTCACAGCTGATGCGAACTGACCAAACATTGTAAGCGTCCCTTCACCCCATCACCGCCATTATGCGTACCAAGAAACCATTGTAGCTCTTTGCACCTAGAAATCTTCCGTTATACAAACATATATAAATATGTTTTCCAGTGGCACGTAGCGCCAGCAGCGAAATCATTAGTTGAATATGCGATTCGTAGGAGTGATAAGGATTTACATTTTCTATTTTGTTGCATACGCGCACATTTGGCATTTTACTACTTGCCACTTGCCACTTGCTGCCAGCTTACCAGCCATCAACTGCCATCTGCTCGCCAAAGCATGCACAAGTGCAAACGTGTTGGTGTGTGTGTGTGTGTAAATACTTGCACTTTTATTTGCATACATATGTATATTGCCGACAGTATGCTCATTGCATTTCAAAGAACTTGTGGCATGTTGCATGTTGCACTTTGTTGTTTGCATGCTTTGGTTGTTGCGCTTTTTGTTGTTGCTGCTGATAAAATGCACAACTTCGGGGCAATGTAAGTACTTCACTGCTGACGTTATCATCAACAAGTTTTATTGAAAGTGAGCGAGCGCACTTAATATGCCAGCACGAACGAAGAGCGGCAACAACATTAACAGCTACAGCAACAGCAACAACGACAAAAACTACTACAACTTTGTGTGCGTGGTAAGGACACCGTATGCTGGCTTCAACGGAAGGGAGCATATTTGTAGAAAAAATAATAAATTTTCAACGAACATAATTTGAAAAGCTAAAAATACAACAAAAAATGACTGGTGGTACTCATTATTACGAATCACCATAAACAACCTCATAGCATTTTAAGTAATAAAAATAGCTGTTTGTTCGATTAACCACTATCTAACGGATATGTTAGAATGAGAGGAAACTAGTCAGAGTTAAGTCTTGATCCAAAAGGATAGATGGAGTCATGTGTAGAAGCTCTTCAAAACAAACAGCCATCGCTTTCAAGACTTGGCTCCCAAGTCACTGTTGACAACAGTCGAGAGTGTTTTACGTGGGATCCTACCTGCGAAGACCTAAATCCACGGTGCTCAGAAGCACAATGGATCAATACAATGTGTTGATCAGCGCCGTGAAAACTGGGTAACGATTTTCAGTACCAATCGGCAGTGTGGCATGGACACACTAACCACCTGTCACTGTTGACAGTCATAACTTCAAAGTCGTAGATAATTTCGCCTACTTTGGAACCAGTATTAACACCAACAACAATGTCAGCCTCGAAATCCAACGCGGAATAACTTTTTCCAACATATGCTACTTCGGATTGGGTTGGCAACTGAGAAATAAAGTCCTCTCTCGTCGAACAAACACCAAATTTTACACTCATCATTCCCGTACTGCTATATGGTGCAGAGGCGTGGCCGATGGCAACATCTAATGAGCCGGCGTTACGAGTTTTCGAGAGGAAGGTTCTGCCGAAGATTTATGGCCCTTTGCCCATTGGCAACGGCGAATACCGTAGTCGTTGGAACTATGAGCTGTATGAACAGTATAGTTCAGCGAACTAAGATACAGCTCCTACGAATTAAGGCCAAGGGAAGAAGAAGCTGGCTTGAAATCTCTTGAAATCTCCAATTAAAAAATTTGAAAACTATTTCTCAAGTTTATGAAAATATAAGGTTTCTCATACCTAGATGTTGTCATTCTAGTCAATAGTTGCTGTAATCAAATTCAAAACCTTGAAAGGTCATGTTTACTAAAAACACAATTATTTCTTACAAAAAACCGGCATGTCAAATAAGACCTATCATAAATTTCCACTGAGCGCTGTCAACATGCTAATTCCGTGCATATGAAGCTGAGGTTCGAAATTTGCATATAAATGAACTGTAATGTGACAAGTGAGTGAGCGAGTGACTTATAAAGAAAAATGCGAAAAAGGAGAGTTAAGAGAAAACGCGCATTATTTGCTTTTGTTGTAATTTTTTTGCAATTTTCATCAAGTCACTAAACTCATTACAAGTCTAAAGCGGAATGGCAAATAATGAGTAATTTTGAGTAATTCTTTTTTGAGATTTATTTACAATTCGGTTGAGGAGTGTGAAGGGATTCATTGAACTCTTGTGCTGTTGAGATTTGTGGGTGTGAGTACACGGTAGTGTGAGTAACGCTGGAGAAAGGGTCCTTACTTGAATAACTGCTGGTCTTATGTGAGCAAATTAGATACGCATCAGTGAGCATTCGTACTCTCCGGAGAGTATTTACTGTTGTTGTTTTTTTTTTTTCAATGAAATCTAGTAATGTCATTCGTTTGTTATTGTTTTCTCTTACTCTTCGTTATTCGTACACTGAAAAAACAAATGTGTATGTGTGTGCGGTAACCTTCTACGCGTACAAGGTGAAGTGTCAATGTTGGCGAGGAAATGAGCCAAAGCCAAGCAAGCTGGCGCATTAGCGCGATAATCGCGTGGGCATCTCACTCATTACTCAATTCGTACAGCTGTAACAAAAGCAAGCGCTGCTCATCAACAGACAAAACTTAGCAAAAACAACAAATAACAACAACAACGAGAAAATACAACAATAATTTTATTAAGCTGCCATAACGAAATTATTTGCCACGCGCATAAACATAAACAAACAACAAAAATATGCGCACAAATTCAACACCCAAGGACTCGGTTGCATCTTTCGGCTGCACCACCAACCGTATTGGCGCGTAGTCAACCAGTCCACAACAACAATACCGTCTATGCCACAACCATAGCTGGCAGCATGAATCTCTGTTATGTTTTAATAAAAAATTTATGCACAATAATTCATTTCCGTGTGAGAACAAATTTGTTTTAAGCGTAATAAATGCGAGAGTTGTTAAAGGACTGATGGCGCCGTCCTTGCAAATATTGCTCGCAGCATTGAAATATGTGTGTGTTTTTATTCGCTTCAATATCAACTATATGCACTCGCATTTGAAGGTCAAAGGGTTTTTGATATTGAATGTAAAAATATAAAATATTAATGTGCAGATTTTATAAAGAATTAAGCGCAGTTATTTAAAGCAGGTACTATTTAAGGGGGTATTCTACTCTAGAATTTTGAAAAATTCGATTTTTTTCATATATTTAAAGTTTAGACCCTTAAGAACATATCCTCCAAAGGATTTTTAAAAATTAAAATTATTTTAAGAGCTACAGTTACTTTAGTGACGCAGTACCTAGCCCGGTAGGTAGGTACACTCACTTTTTTAAACGCGTTTTTCTCGAAACTACTTTTTTCCACACGGTACCGGCATTATCTCAAGTTCTATGCAACCGATTTACTTGAAATTTTGTGTGAACCTTCTTTATATAATCCTTTATCCTTTATCTTTATATAATCCTTAATCCTTTGTTTTTAATATTTTAAAAAAATTCAGGAATTTCAAAAAAAGCGTAAAAAATGATTTTTATTTTCAGGCAGTCGCCATTTTTCAAAAAAAAATTTTTCGTGTTCCCTGAGGTAGGGACTATAACAGCATCCTTACTGATTAAGAATTTCTTTTGATTTTTTTTTCAGACCACCAGGAGAGTCAGGATCAATGTCACCAGGATGCGCCATTTTTTTTACACCTGTCTCTCCCCCCCCTCTAATTATTTTAATTTTTAATATTTTTTTGTAAAATTTTTTTCTGTATTCTTAAGATATCAATAAAAAAAACACCATAAAAATGGATAGTAAAAAAATTTTGGTTGTTTACAAAAAAAAATTCGAAAAACTGCCCAAAATTTGATTTCTTAAGTAGAATACCCCCTTAAATAAAATCCCCACCAAGATAACCTACAAATATTAATTACCCGCTGTAATTTTTAAATAAAATATAAAAAATTGCTTAACTAATTTAAATATAATAAAAAAAAATTATTTTCGATAACACTTATTTTTATGAATTTATATTTGCATTAAAAGGATCAAATATTTTTTATAAGCTTCACCCTTCCCATGTTCCACTACCCCCACTGCACTGGCATATTAGTAGCATGAATAATAAATGTGAGTGAGTAAATCGCCAACAGCATAGTTATTGTTTGCTCCATAAAGAAAATCCACTATACGCTTAAAATTCAAAACAAATTCAATCAATGGGAAGGAAAGATTTCAGTTATTGATAAATGCTCTCAACTGTTACAAATAGTCACGTATACGACCCGGTGTACCCGCTGCGGCAACCCGATTAAATGAGCGCCGCACTGATGTGTGAATGAGGCAAAACACAGATAAAGTGTAAAGGACCGTTACACACGAGCTAGTACACCAACACATATACATACACACACACACACACATAAATGTTTTGTATTGCAAATATTTGTATTTATCTAATAAACGTGCGCTTTATGCAAAAAATGGGGTTAACTAGCAAACCCTCTGTGGACTGAGTAACCCTGTTGATACTACACAAATTTGTTTTTATAAAGTGCTGAAATATAAACACCTACACTTGACAATGTATAGGCAGGCATATAACGGTCGGTGCGTATAATATCACATATCGATAATCGAAAAGGTAGCCCTTTTTTGTCTACTTTACCGTTGAATAACTTTCGGGGCTTACTTTAAAGCGAAAAACATTAGCACACACAATTTTTAGGTCGATCGAATGAAATTTTCATTTCACTAACTTGCCGACATTGCCTACATCCACACACACACACACACACGACACTTCAATTTCCACTCAAGAGGAAATGCGTTTTTTCGGCTTTATGGGCGTCGAGGGGCAATTCGGCGTTGTCACATTTTTCAATTACCGCACAGACGAAACTGAGGCATTGGCAATGCATAGAAGATGCCAAATAAGCAGTCAAATAGTCTGGCATATAAGCATTATATTAGAAGCCAACACACACAAACATCTACAAAAAAAAAATGCATATACATATATACAAGTGTGTGGTCTTATGCATGGCGGCTGAACATTACTTGCCTCTAAAATAAGTTTTATTTTTGCCAAAGAAGATTCGCAACCGAAACGTACATTTTGCGTGACACGCCGCAGACAGTTGCACACACGCAAACAATTTGCGCTCACGGCATGGAGCAGCGCCAAGGCAGAAGACCGCTAAGCAAACATATTGTTGTTGTTGTTTCAGTTTTTTCGTTGCGGAATAAAGTAGGAAATGTCATGCAAGATGTTGCCCGACTTATGTGTAGCAGCGCGAGTATTTTTGTGGCATAAAGACTTGACAGTGCAAGTGAAATATTCTCTGGAGTGGAAATGCAAAACTGCGCATTAACACATCGACAAGTCTTTAAGCTGAGTCGGTAAGCTGAGTAAATTTAACTTGTGGGCGCACGCACGATATGTTGAATCAATAAAATTAAGGTTGATATGAATAATTGAAGAAGGTCACTTTTATGGGTCCAGTCTTGAATGTTAAAAATTCTTCCTTCACAGTAACGAGATTGGTTTGAAGAGTATGAACATTTTATAGAAAGAAGAATTGATTTATGAACTTAAGTGATTGAAAGAAATTTCATAATCAATTATTTCCTGGTTTAATGGGGAAGCAATATTTTTTTATGGAACCTGTCACACGTTCAATATTTATTGTGATATTTGGATCGTGATGCATATTGATTATTGAGAGATCGCGAGTGAATGCTACACGTTCAATACTATACACTCCCAAGTTTGACCACCTAAAAGCCGGACAGTCGAGAAGGAAGTGTTGAGTTGTTTCTACCTCATACACAACTTCAGCAGATGGCGTCTGTTAAGACAAACAGACAATGGTCTGTTAAAAGCTCCACAACTAGGGAAAGCTTAAGATTCGTAAAGAAACTCACTGCACGTCTCCTCCAACGGTTCCTTCCTACCCACAACTCTCTCGCCGGTATGTAAGCAGAGAAGGAGCCGCCAGAGTTCGGTTTGGTGACACCTTGATCCAAGTGATATGAAGTCAATTTGTGTGAAGATTTCCTAGTCTTCTGACATGTATTCTTTGAGGAACCCAGATTCTCTGAGTCTGATAGCAACTTTCACAGCCATACATTTTCCGACGATGTCTACGGGTAATATGTATAAGATGGCGTTAAGACAGTTGCAGTGGACCCTAGTGCACCATACATGCTGATTAGCCAGTTGAAAGCTCTGGAGTTTCTTTGCGAGAGTGGTCTTTTCTAGAGCACTCCATCCCATAAAGACTAAATAGAACCTAATGGACTTGACTATGGTGTCCTAGAGCCAGAGGACCACTTTTGGTCAGAGACCTCAACTTTTGCCAATGACTCCTGTACAGCAATACAGTGTAATCGATGCCTTTTTTGGTCTCTTTTCCATATTCGGCTTCCATGAAAGCTTCATATCCAGTATGAGCTCTAGATATTTCACTGTAACCGCCGGTTGCAGTTGGATGTATCCTATTTGTGGCAGTGGTATATCTTGTATGTATATTGTAATGAATAAAACCATCCCGGTATTATTTGGGTTGATGGCGAGACTGCCCAATTTTCTGAGATACTCCTGCGTAAGCTGGTACACAGTACTCAGGAACTTTCCTTTGACCATAAGCGCTACATCGTCTACAGAGGCAGCAACGATCTTCTAGACTTCAGGTCTTTAACGACCAGGGTCCATAGAAGTGGAAAGAGAACTCCTCCTTGTGGGGTTCCCTAACTCATATTTTGTCGAGCACGTGCGTTTTCCCATTCTGTTTTATTCACTCTGCCGCACAGAAGACTGAAAATTAGGTGTTTGAGGTTTGATTTAACCTAAAGTTCGTCTAGAGCTGTTACGGCAGCTTCCGACAGGACGTTATTGAAAGCTCCCTCAATATGAGGAAGTTCGCAACGGTGAATTCTTTTTAATAAAAATTTAAGCATTTTTAATAATTTTCTGTAATTAGTTCCGTCATATCCCGAATTTAATTACAAAATGTCGTGGGTCGCGCGATCAATATTAAACTTTTAACAATATCACCATTTCACTGAAACTGTCGAAAGTTCAAAGCCGATGAAATTGCTAAAGAGGTTTCACTTAATCAAAATCTATCAGATTGGGAACGAGTCGGTAATTCGATTTCCCTGTGCGCTCTAGCTGGGATTTGGATCTAGAGACCGTCCATAAGCTCGAAAAGCGCTAATCCGCAAACAGATTTTATGCAACTTCGAGCCTCTTCTAGCCCAGGGAGAAACGTAAATGATCCTTTGAACTACTTGTTCCAAAGGCCATCCCTCAGCAACTGTAGGTTTTCCGAATGGATATCGTAAAATAGGCACATATTTGTCGTGGCTAAATGTCTTGCCTGACGTCTTTTGCAAAATCTGTGAAAAAAGGCGAGGTGGAATCATCTACGAACCTCTAGATACACGCTGACATTAAAATACCTCGGTATACTCATCTTTGGCGAACCTAGTGAAGTGTGTGGCATTGATATTAACCGCCTCAGCAAATTTGCTCAACTTGCTTGGGCGATCTATAAGGATCAGGTGTTCCATAAATAGATTGTTATAGCTCCTTACGAAGTCAAGCTCTATTTCGCTCTCGTTTTTCTTGATTATTATATTCATTTATGAAATAACCAAAAAAAAAAATAGTGTGACTTGATATAAACTATTAAAAATGATTCTAAGAATATGTGTTATTAAATTCTGAGCTGAAATAATTCTTGGAAGTAAGCTGAGCCTACGCTGTGTGTTGTGACGCCTAAAATTTCTGGCCATGATTCATTTTTCTAAATCAACTAATGGAATTTAACTTGAGCATAACATCCTACGCATACACCCAATGCAACCTTCGCAGTAAACTTGCAACTACTTTGTGACCCTTCACATAACAGCAGACGTCACGTGTAGCGTAGGAAGATATTAAATGCTTTACAAGTTCAAAGGCAACCGTGGGGTTTCCTATTAAAATTGTATTTCCGCCCACAAGCAAAAGAAGAAATAGCAGCTCGCCATTCGACAAAATGCAACAATAAGACAAGAAATGAGCAACAACAAACTGGTTAAAGCAATAAAGGGGCAAAAATGCAAACCATACAATAACATGAATACGAAGTTCAGCAACCCAGATGCTGGCGCACAATACATTAAATGAGCGGTATCCTCGAAAGGACGAAGGGAGACAATAGGGCAAGGCAAATTTTTTCAAATGTCAGCATATTGTCAATGCTAAATGGTGCGCTAGATTGTGTTACGGGTATGAGATAGACTAAGAAAATATCAGCATGAAAAATTTGCTAATGTGACGTCATAATAGCGGCTTTTATTGTTTGAGAATTCACAAAAACTCAATGTCAAAGTTCAATTTCATGATCTCAACCTTGCTCTTATCAGAGTCATTACATTGCAGGCAGGCGACTCCTAGCGAAACAGAATGAATTTCCAATCATCCCCCTATATTGGACTGCTTTATATGCTTCCTCTGAAGTAGGTGAATTGGTAATACAACGGTCATTGCTAATAAGATACCTGACAGTAGGTATAAAACGAATCAAACAACATGGAGGTCAATAAAGAACCAAAGTGAACTGGGATATCAGTCCAAACGTCGGTGAGAAACGAGGCTGCTACCACCGGAGGTCTCTGTGTCGCCAGCGGCCACACCTCCACTGCCACGAAAGCTGGATGCGGTGGTTGAAGTACTACTGTCAAACCAGCTTTACAACGCACGGGTACCACAGTTAATGAAGACTCAGAAAGGGAAGAAGAGCTTCTTCGCTATCCTCTGCAGACAATCGAGAGTTCCCACTTTGGCCCCGAAAGAACCCAAGCACGGAGAGGAGGTAAGGCCAGCCTGAAGGAAGAAGAGGCGAAACGGCTGGCTTGGACTAAAGAGCAAGGTGAAGAACTGCCGGGCATACTTTACCACTGGATATTGGTGTAAAGCCTCGGATCCAGCGTGTGCTAGTCGCATTGAAAAGCACATCGCTGAAAAGAGACAGCGTTCGACGAAGAGGGAACCGAAGGCCCCACGAAAAAGAGGAAGTGCAAAGACGGAGTCGGAAAGCTAGGCGTCAAGCACGCGGACGAAAATTAAATGCAACGACGACCCGACGCTAACATGGGTAAGGGAAGCAGTCAGAACGCTTCGAAACCTGTGGGAAGGAGCGAAACTGGAGGTGGTGGACACGGAATATGCTGTGGGGCTGATGCAAAGACAGAATGTGGACGACTAGAGGGTATTAAGTGTGACGAAATCGATCAACAAAAATGGAGTCCGAAGCTATGTGCTCAAGATCAATAAGGCGGCAGAGAATATTCTGACCGCGAGGTTCGGGAAGACGGCAAGTGCCGTGGGGAACGTGTTCCTTCACCCCAAGATGCGCCACCCCGCGGTAGGCAACAAATACACGTTAGAGGTGGTGAAGTAGAAAAGGATCTCAGCATATAAGAAATCATGGCTACTTCACGTGTCCTACAGGAGGTGGAGGTGGAGAAAGAACGCAGTCAGCAGTCTGAACAAAACCAAGAGCTGAGAAGAGGTCGAGGGTCGTCCAGGACGAACATGTCTTCAATGATCTCTCGACCGTCTTTGAAAGATGTGTGATGAAAAATATTTTTGCTTCACGCAATAGGAAATAACCCTAATGTACATATGTATATGGTAAGTGGGTATGTGCCACACAAATGCATGCGAATGTTATCTTTGCTTGGCAAATAAATCTACATACATACATAACATATTGAATGGCAACCACGGCCAACGACGCACCTGTACGCAAAATATTCTGCTGAGATACGCAAAACGCCAACAACAAAGCGTGCAGCTGATTTTTGCCGTTTTTTGATTTTCACTTTTTATTTTCTACAATAAAAAGCAACAACAAATAATAATAGCAAACAAGCAGTAGAAGAAAGCAATAGCGATTGTGGCAACAGGGGCAGTAAGTCATATTGCGGAACCGCATAAGTCATGCGACTTGACATTTATGCACAAATACGAAAACTGCTCTATGCAGAGTTATCCGTGGAGGGGACGCGGCGCCGCCTGCCGCCTGCCCATTCATATGGAAAAGTGTGTGTACACAGGAATACACATGATTACGCGGGGAAACATGCACATATTGGAAAGCATATTTCCGTTTCACACACACACATAGGCAAGATTGCTTTCAGTCAGCAGAATCTGCCATTTTATGTCCACGTGGTCTGGCAGCATGAACATTTTTCAACCTTCCATTATATTAAATTTTTCTGAACACAATTTCAGCTTGTAGATGACAAGCAAGGAATGTGTGAGTGTGTGTGTGTATGTGTATATGGAGCAAAGCAATTTCTCAATTTATGTTATTTTTAGTGCTGCAGCCAAGCGATTTCGATTTTACGATTTGCAATTTGAGGTAAATACGCAGCGACATATGAAATGTGTCTGAATGGGGAACAAAATAGAATTTTGTTGGGTGGGATAAAGGTGAATTGTTTCAAACAAATGTTACTCATTATGGATGTGCGTCTAGCTTTGAATGGTGTGTATGATATACTCACTCTAAAATTATACTCAAACAACTCTGAATAAATGGAAAAAATATCATCGTTAGATAGTTAGAAAAATAAAATGAATATATATCATCTGATCAAAATTGACCCGGACTAAGAAACAATAACAAAATTTTCACGTAATTTATTTCTACAACCTTCTTAGCTAAATGGTTCATTGATAATCCTAGAAAAATAAAATTAATATCCATCATCTGATCAAAATTGACCCGGACTGAAACAATGAAATGAAACACTTCTGAAGCTGGTGTGTAACTTATGGACGAAAAGTGGATCAAGTAGGACAATAATGTGCGAAAAGATAATGGTCCAAGCGTGGTGAAGCTCAACAAATGGTCAGACAAGTAAGGGTATGCTGAATGTTTGGTGGGATTGCAAAAGAATCATCATCATCTGGAAAGTTTTGATGTATCCACCATATAGCCCAGACCTTGTACCATCGGACTACCATTTGTTTCGGTCAATGCAGAACTCCCTTACTGGAGTAAGTTGTGAAAATTACTTGTCGCAGTTTTTCGCTGAGAAACTAGAAAAGTTTTTCACCAATGGAATAATGTCTCAAGCGGAAAAATGGCAAAAAGTGTTCGACCAAAATGATACATATTTCGTTCATTAAAGTTCAACTTTCTTTAGAAACACGAAAAGACTTTTTCGACTACCAATATTTAGTAAAATATTTTCATAAAAATTGTATCTGAATTGTGCGTTTGCACGATGGTGCTTTGCATCAGACTAAATTCTATGCAAGCCATTTGAACTGAAAAAAGGTTGTTAGTGAAGATCGAGTTCCCGTCTGGACCAATAATGACGCTGGCTTTCTTTCGCTGAGCCTCCGCCAGAATCTTTTTCAGCATCACAGGAAAATGGTTTTTATATCGACATCTGGCGGCATACAGGCCAAGACAAGCCAGAGTTCCACGGCATCACCGTGAAGTCTAGTAGTCGCAACCTCCTCCTTGCTGAAATTAGTTACAGAAAAAGATTCAGTTCATTTCCAATCAAATAAGCTCTAATTCTAATTGGTAACCAGCAGCTTATGGCCCCTCTTCCTTAGTGCAGAGATGCACACTACTGCTCTGCCACAGATCTTGCGTTAGGACGACATCGGCTTGACTGCATACTCACAACTCTCATCGGTCGACAATCTGCCTTCGCCGCGTCTGAAAGGGACGAGTCCACTTCCATTCCCGATAGGGCCTCAGTTCCCTTCTTTTCCTTCTCTTCTATCGCTTCAGTAGACTGTGGGACATCGCTTTAGTGTCGGTAGGGAGGATCCTAGATCCCACCCTCTCAAAGCCATAATGGCCCCATTTCAGTGAGAGGTCCCATGAAGAAAATAAGCATCTGTCGATGTAATGCATCGGGTGAGGCGACATTTCCTCAGGAGAGGAAGGTTTGGAAGGAATCCAAACGCGAACGGTGCGTTGGTCCACCTTTGCCAAAGCCTCTAGTCTAGCTCCCTTCCAGAACTCTTCAACCCTAGTTACCGCTTCCTTATGCTGGGATGCCGACCGTTCATTGGCACACCTGATAAGTTTGTATATATCATGGTGTTAGCTCGCACTTTCATACATAGTAGAAGGTAAGGGGGGTTTTTCCTTGACCATCTTTATGAACCACCGCCGCGCTTTGTTGCCATTCCTCATGGGAGATGGTCTCGTCTTACCTTCTGCAATCACAAACCCTAAATTCTATTGAGCCAACTTGTTTAACGATTTCGCCAAACGTTAATGCTGCTCCAACGTAAAGGGCTTCTTACCGAAGGAAGAGTCTCCTCATGCAACGTCTGTCGCTTAACTGAGTCCATAGGTAAAAAAGTCCGTGGAGGCAGCACGTCATTTAGCGTTACCTATTTAGGTATATTTATTAGCCTAATACTCAAAAAATTAGCACGATAACAATGTCTCACTAAATAGAAAGACCGTAAAGTTCGCCTCAAATCCGTAGATGCCCAAAATTGATCCATAAATAACAAAAAGAGCATAAGTCTATAGTAAATGTACTCGATGAACATAACCAACATTGTTGGATGAGGGATGAATGAATGCATAAAAGAGCAACCAAATAAATACATAGTTGCAGATATGATGAGTGCTTGATGAAATGGTCTATTTGCCCGGAATTGTTGCTGAAGTACATACACTTAAATACTTATGATTCGATTGATGACTTCGCAGAATACTCGTACGGAACGGCAAGAGAATTTGTAATTATTTGCATGTATGTGTGCGTAGGGTTGTCGGTGTGTGAAGGATGCAATTTGCAAAGGCAATCGAATTCGAGCTCCAAACAATTTCCGTTAAGATACATACATCTGTATATATTTATATATTTATTAAGTGTGTATATGTACATATGTATATGTCCAAGTGTAGCAACACGCGTTGATTTGCGTCGATTTCTGCATACGAATTACTTGGGCAACACGACGTCTGCTATTGATTGACGCATAGAACCGACAACAATTCCGATAATCAAGCACACTTTCTCCAAAGGATATTTGCGGTTATGAGCACCATCCGCCGCTTGTCCGCACTTTGCAAAAACCAAGGGATATTCGTTCGTAGAATATGTTCTACCATGGACAAAGCAAATAGAGATAGGGCAGGGAAGCGTGGTCCCACTCAACAAATAACCGAAATACAAAATATCATCGCTCAGCAATAGCATAAAAACCAGCTATCGCATTGCATAATGCAATAAAATGACCAGCGGCGTTGGGGGAAGACACACAATAGCAACAAATAAGTTACAATAACAACAATGTTGGTAAGGACAATGATCGGAGGGGAAAACCGGAAACAGCACGTAATGGATTTATTTACTCTTCGTGTGCTTCTTTTCAACTTTTTTCGCATGTCGTTTTTTTATATTTTATTTATACAAAGAGAATTGTTGTTGATTACACTTATAACGGTACTTCCACGGTAGCCAATTGCACCGTTAGTTTGCGGGAAGTAGCCAGCGAGTATCGCTTTCGGCATTATGTTACGAGTGCCAGTGGGAGTTCACGATGACTGTCCGGTGAATGGTAATTGGCTGCTTTTATTGCAGTGGAGTTATGATTTGCGATTATTAGCACGCTCACTGGGCCCGCTGCACGTACCCCAGGTCCCCAAGGCGGTGTGGTATTAATCTGTGTTGTATCATGGAGTTATGTGAAAAGATTTGATAGAGGAGAAAAACACAGCAAAACAAAAACACTTCTGTGCAACAGATTTGTTATCTAATATAACGAAGCCAAATTGAGGAATTTCCTGTTTAAAGAGTGCTTGCAGTGGAATTTGGAAAGGGAATATGTAATATAAAAAGATGGCTCCCTCTAATCGAAGACCCATGGAAGGAGGATCGACACACTCCACCTCTTCGTCGATTTCGAAACTGATTTTGACATGACGAAAAAGAACTGCCTTAAAGCATTATGTCTGAATTTGGTATCCCCGCAAAACTAGTGCGGCGGTGTAAACTAACAAGCAATAACAAAAGCTCCTTCAGAATCGGGAAAGACCATTCAGAGCCATTCGGTTCCAAACGAGGTGTCAGACACGGAGTCTCCCTATCGTGCGACTTCTTGAATCTAATAATTCGAGCCGTAGAACTAAATAGAGAAGGTACAATCTTCTATAAGGGTGCACAGCTCCTGGCGTACTCCGTTGATATTGATGCCATTGACTTCAAAAACCGCGCCGTTATTTCTGCTTTCCAAAGACTGGATAAGGAAGCGAAGCAAATGAGTTTGGTAGGGAACGAAATCAAGACGAAATATCTCCTCCCATTTGGCTTCCATGTCACTGTTGACAGTCATAATTTCGAAAGTCCAAACTCTACAAGTCAGTCATCAACCCCGTCCTGCTATATGGTGCAGAGGCATGGACAATGACAACATGTGATGAGTCGACGTTACGAGTTTTTGAGAGAAAGGTTCTGCGGAAGATTTATGGTTCTTTGCGTATTGGCAACGGCGAATATCGCATTCGATAGAACGATGAGCTGTACGAGTTATATGACGACCGAATTAAGATAAAGCGGCTAGGCTTGTTAGGTCATATCATCCGAATGGATGAAAACTCTCCGGACTTGAGAGTATTCGACGCAGTACCCGCCTGGGGAAACAGAGGAAGAGAAAGATTTCTACTCCGTTGGAAAGACCAGATGGAGAAGGACTGCACTTGGAATCTCCAATTGGCGCTGAATAGTCAAATACAAAAAAAAGAACGACTGACGCGATTGTAAACTTGGCTATAACCGCGTAAGCGATATAGGATGGATGTATAGAAGTTTACGCAAGTGTGGAAGGTTTTCTGATTGCCATTCACTTGGAAGTGGCCGGAAAAGATTCTTTTACATATGGCTCAAGCAGCTCATGACTTTCGGTCTTACACCAAGTATCCTCTAGGTAGCGGAAGAACATCTGTTTAAAAACGAGCTAAAGTACGAAGGGGCACTATCCCTCCTCAGGGTTGTGCGCTGGGTTTGGCACCCGCCACGTAAAAAAATCCCCCAAAGAAAAAAACAACAGCCTCGGATAAGGCGTTATTATGGACATAAAATCATGATCCATGATAACGTTAATTCATTCTGCTTCAATAATTCCACCAATAAAAATAAAAATTAAGAATTGAAATAAAAAATACACGCAAAAAATTGATTTATATACATATTGTAGAGACATATGTCCTGCAGTTCAGTCATCAGCGCTGATGGAAATAATTGATTTCTCACTTGATAAAGCAATAATTATCAACAGACCGCACTTGAATTGGTGGTTAACACCATGGAAATTGCGAAATCAATGAATTGTTGTTAACCAAAGTCATTTGGTTTTATGAATGCATGAATATGTATTAATGATATGCGAGTCCTAGACTTGCAACCACTTATGTATGTATGTTTGTGTGTAAGTGTAACTCGAAATGCGTTAAATGAAAAAAAATCGCTTTTTATTGGTATTAACCGCATTTAAATGTAGCTATTTACGTATTTATATACAGTTAATTAACTGTTTACAACTGTGCAATGATTCAAGGGAGTATCGCATTTATTAACATGAAGGCGTACAAAACTGCGGCATGTGTAAAGCAGGTGGTAAAAATTATCGAAATGTCATGCAAGAAGAAGCATATTGCAAAAACTGAGAAAAAAAATTATTGTAACGTAATTGTATGTAATTTTTTTTCTGAAATTATTAAAATCAAACTGTAGTATATTAAGTATTCCACGAAGTTTGTAACACCCAGCAGGAAATGTCGGAGATCCTAGAAAATATACGAGGTGTGACAATTAAGTAATGAGACTGACTAAGCCGCGCTTATGGTAAACCTGTGACCTTGAAATTCCCTTTCTCTTTTTCCGGCATCCCTCCCCTCTCCACTGATATATGTACCATCGCTCTAGCTTGTTTAATTCGCCTGCTGCGTCAAGTTGAGTAGACGTGTGTTTGTAGTGCTCGTCACGAAAATGGAAAAACGAAATCAAGAACAAATTTTGCGCCAGATTGGGTGAAACAGCTTCGGAAACGTACGCTAAAATTGTAAGAGTGTATGGTGATAGTGCTCTTAGACCCGGAAGCCAAACGCCAAGGCCCATAATGGTTGTCTCCGCGCGCCTGTCGCCCGAAAAAAGCTCGCATGAACAAGTCGAAGATTAAAACGATGATTATTGCCTTTTTTGATAGCCGTGGAATCGTCCACAAAGAATTCGTTCCACCGGAGAAAACTGTGAATCAGTTTACTATTGTCAAGTACTCGAAAGATTGCGAAAACGAGTCAACAGGGTGCGCCCAGACATCGCTCGTAACTGGATCTTTCATCACGACAACGCGCTGTGCCACACCGCCTTTAGCGTGTCCCAGTATTTGGCCTCCAAAGGGATCGCCGTGTTGCAACAGCCGCCTTATTCGCCCGACATGTCACCATGTGACTTTTTTGTTTCCTAAAACAAAATCGGTGGTCAAAAGAACCCATAGGCAGAGTTGTACAATAATTTTCAAATATACGGTTTTTATGGAATCAGTCTCGTTACTTAATTGTCATACCTCGTATACATACATATATATATAAATATAAATATTCAGTGTAAAGAGCTACATCGATTTAGTCCATCCGTCTGTCAATCGGTCTGTTTTTGAGATATCGATCATAAAATTCACACAACCTTGTCTTTTCAAGAAGCCAATCATTTCTCGGATTCGGCGTTTACGGCTTTAGTCTCCGATACCGATCAAAATGAAGTTCTTATTTGGAACTATTTTTGTTTGTGTTATAGCTCCGGAGCAACCCGTGTTTTTGTTGAGTTAAAATTATTTTAAATTATTTTTTATTTTTTTTTATTTTATTTTATTTTATTTTATTTATTGTTTTAGTTTATTTTTTCATTTTATTATATTTTAATTTTTTTATTTTATTTAATTTTCTTTCCTTCTTATATTTTTAGAGAAAATATAAAACTAAAACAAAATATAAAATTAAACTATCAAAACAACAACATTTAATTTTTAAATTCAACCATTGAACATTTGTGTGTAAACACACCATTATGTTATTAAAAGTCAGTAGAAACAACAATAGCGTTCTAATCACTTGCTGATAATGCATATTTAAAACTTCTAACACGTACGGCAAATAAAAATGCTTTCCAGCTAAATCTTATCACACGCTACATTCATGACAACTTAAATACATATACTAGAAAGTCTGAACTTTTAGCAAACTAGATTTATTTATGTCTATATCGTATAACTATAAACGAGTGCATAAGGAAAGATATTAATTATGAAGATCAATATTATGCACGAACCACGCGAATTCAATAATATTATAACAACAATTACATGGCATCTAAATAAAATTGAAAACATGTTTGTTTGTTATTTTTAAACAGGGAAATTAGCAGCTGTACACAATCGGATACTAATACGATTTTTCCAGGTGTTTTATAACTTTCAAACTACTTACATGTGCTCTTTCACCTATTGAACGATGAACTTACTGAATGCGCTGAGCTCACTAAGCCTCTTACCATTTAAGCTGAAAGTCCAGAAAGGCCTTGCAGTTGCACAGTTGATAGTAGCTGAGCAGCGTTTGCTAAGCTGTTTGAGGCCCACATATCCAGTAGTAACTGCAAGAAGTCAATGAAGTACCTGACCTAGCAAGGTTATCAGCCTTGCAGTTGCCTGCACTACTGATATGACCAGACAGCCAAACCAGTTTAATCACGAAGTAATCCGATACCAACGATAAGGAATCCAGACATTACTTCACTAGTCTCAAGTGTACATTCAATGAGCTCATGACTAATATCGACGTCCAGACTAGCAGTCATCTATCATAAATATCCAGCTTCCCTAATTCTGAGCACTAGACGAGATATTAACATACACTCAGATAAGTACATACATACATACTTACGTAGCAATTAATGATAGTGAAAACTTTATCTTCTGTGTACATTACGTCCATTAATTACGTTAATTTACTGTCATTTTTTGACTGTGATGTTAGATGCTGTTTCTTGTTAACCGATAGTGAAGATGGAAAAATTAGGAATTTTCAACTTAAATTCGTAATCAAAACACGTCAAATACATAACCGACCTCTTAGGTTATCAGTCTCAATTTTTTTCATCAGATTTGTTTAGTAGTGTTATTTTTTATATATTTACCTTTTATTCATCGGCTTTTTATACGGTTTATAACTGAGAGTTATGTATTTACATTTCTTTCTATGACAATTATTATATTATTTTATTTCATGTATTCATTAGCTTTCCGCCACTTCGCTTAATTGCATTTAATTATACCCTGAACAGGGTATCTTAAGTTTGTCACGAAGTTTGTAACAATCAGAAGGAAGCGTCGGAGACCCTATAAAGTATATATGTATGTATATAAATGATCAGTATGTTGAGCTGAGTCGATTTAGCCATGTTCGTCTGTCTGTCTGTCGAAATAGTTCCTCAGTTTTTAAGATATCGTTTTGAAATTTTGTAAACGCCATTTCCTCTTGAAGAAGCTTCTCATTTGTCGGAACTGCCGATATCGGACCATTATAACATATAGCTGCCATACCAACTGAACGATCGGAATGTAGTGCTGGTATGGAACACTTTTGCATTTGACAACTTCATTTGACAAGATATATTCACGAAATTTGGTATAGATTATTTTTCATAGAAATAATTTAATGTCTGAAGAAATTGCTCAGATCGGTGAACTATAGCATATAGCTGCCATACAAACTGGACACATAGTTACTAAAAAAATGCACCTGTGAAGCGTATATTAGCTTCGGTGCAGCCGAAGTTAACGTTTTTTTTTTTTTTTGTTTTTATTTAATTCAACTTTATTATTTCGAATTATTCCTTTTGCTTCAATTCATTGCATTACATTTCACTATTTTATTTTTTTAACTAAATCATTATGAAACGATACACATAATGCTGTCATGCAATAAACTTATTTATTTGTGAGGGTATTCTAGTCATTATAATTGCACACAAGTAGGCATCTACATATATTAATAAAGAATAAAATTGTACACTTATGTATGTGTCTTCATATGCAAACATACATATTAAAGTACAAATATACAAGCAAACTTACGATCGAAAGTTCAATTGCCTACAGTCAGTTGTTGCCTACATCTGGCGGTCAGTCGTCACTCCGTTTTTATATAGATGTGTGCATACATACATACATATACAATGAATGCATCAACTCGACTGCAGCGCTAATTAACTACATACATATGTATGTATATTGGAAGCCTTGGTTGTAGCGCAGAATAGAGATACATATGTATGTACATGCAAATTTTTGTTTTTTATTATCGTAATCAAACCGCTATGTAAACGCATTTCAATCTGTAAAAAAATGCGAAAACCGGTGCTAAAAAATCTAAAATAAAAAAGATACATGTATATATGTTTTTCAAAAATTCAACTTTTTTCTTTTTGACCTCAATATGCTATAAATGGAATGCATTTAAAATGTTTGCCTTTGTTTCTACATCAAGAAATGTATATACATACATATGCTCTCCATATGTACATACATATATGCAACAAATGCAATACATTACAAATTTGGGAATACAGAGAGCAGCTATAGAATATATGTATGTATGTATATGAAAAATATATACTTATATTCTTGAGGACTATATTTGTTGGCAGTTTCAAACATAAGTTCACAAAATAGTTTTAAAGTTGGTTAATTTTTTTAATCGCCCAGAAAGTAGTGTAGCTATTGAAGGCAGCCACCAAGTGGAATGCATTTAATTGGCATTACGAAAAGAACTGATAACGATTTAGGTGTAGAAATAATAACAACAAAATGTTATCAGTGCTGGTTGCAATAATCAAAAGTGTTATAACACTTACACACGCCAGACAAGAATATTATAATAAAAGTAATTGATTAAACAAACGTCTGCATATGCTTGAGTACCTACAACAACAACAATCTAGACGAAGTCCTTTTCTATATTCCACAAGATTAATTCCTTGAACCAAAAACACATTTAAGATTCTATCAATTTATAATTTATTGTCGATTTCGATTTTGTTTCGTTCCAGCTTATATATTTGTATACAATTGTTGCAAATCAAAATATATTTATAATTTTATAATTGCACATAAATAATTTGTTTAACAAGTTTTTCATATTTACTTGCCGCTAGAGTAAAAATAATACAAAATAAAATGTCAGAGAGAATTCACTTATGTATTTATGTAGTTTATGCATTAATCGACATTATTAACAACTGTTGGCTTTATTGTGACAAAAACAACAATAATAAAAAATTTTACTATTTTTTTAACTTATGCTTATTAATTTTTGTTTGTTTTATCATTTTTGTGCTAATTATGTGTACATTCACAACTACAAACAATATTCACTTAAATTTCTGTACACTAAAGCATACTGTAGACTGAGTGACGCTAATAAAAAAAAATAAACATGTACAGCATAATTTTACTAAGATCTGTGCTCATATGTAATTGAAGAGCATTTTTCAATTGCTTTAAAAACTAAAAATAGTTTTAGTTATCTAATGTTCGAAGACAATTTGTAGTTATAAGTATTTGCACTTCGCTACTGGAATATAGGCAAACATACTTTATGTGTCAAAACCAACAAAACAAAAGCAACAATAAGCGCACACGCACTACTAGCTGTCGACATGGTTACATCACAATCCAGTTGATTTTTGGCCACTGCTGCGGTTGACATAATCACGATATAATTTGTTCATTTGCTCCAAGAAGATGAAAGTTAAGACAGTATGTGGTCCGAGGCGACAGAAATATGGTGTGAAGCCCTTCCAGAGAGCAAATACACCTTCATGACGTGCCACCTTGAGAAGAACATCGACAGTGCCGCGATATTCCGGCTTGGCACCTTCGGCGGTTTTCATGTTTTGTATACGTGTTTTGGCAATATCCAACGGCATGGAGGTGATTGTTGTAAGCAAGCCACTTAACATACTTGAAACGAAATGCAGACCAATGCCTTCTTCCATCTTGAGTGGGCCATTCTTGAAGTAGGCTTTAAATTGTGAATACGAAGCCAGTTGAGTCATGTTCACCACCATGGCACGTCCTACGGTGGGTATACTGCCACGCCACAGCGCGGTTACACCTTCTTCGCGTACTATGCGTGTTAAGGCGTTTGCTACATTGGTGTAATTGCGTCGCTCAGCTGGCGGCAGACGACCATCACTGGCCATACGAATAAGCGCTACCTCAGCCGGTGTGCCAATAAATGCACCACATGCACCGGCTATTACACCCATTGCCATGCTGTCTAGTACACCGGGTGTACGCTTGAATTGCGCTTGGAATGCATCCACTAAGTAAGTATAGACACCAAGTCGTCCTGTTGTGTAGGTGGCTTGACGTAGCAAAGCTGCACCAATACCTTGATACAAACCCAATGGACCCTCCTTTTTTACAACCGTCTGTATGCAATGCCATGAGCTGTTATATTCCTTTTTGCCACCACCGGCACCAGAAATTTGCATTCTTGTCTTAACCAAATCAAGTGGTTGCACAATGCAAGTGGCGCCCATGCCAGCTAGGCCACCAAACATAAATTTCAAGCCATTGGGAATGGGAGCTGCTGCTTTAGGCGCCACGGCCACCTTCGTTTCACTTTGATTTGACATTTCGCACTTTTACAACAAACCTCGCGACCGCTTTGGAGCTCCACGAACTAGATGGGGCGATATTAGCACCTTTCCACGACCACCTCAATACACCAACTGAACTTCACCAACAAACAGCACCACCCTTGTAGTTTCTGTCTGGAATTTGGAGCACTAAACGCTAAAGTGCTTGAGTAGCGAAGTTACTTCAATTTTGAAAGTGTCAATATATATTTGATTTATTAAGCGAATTTTGAATTATATTGCAAACATTCCACGTTCTTTTATAAAAAGCAATAACGGAGCAAAACCAACAGAGAAAACCGAAAACGCAGCCGACTACCAATGAAAAAACGATGTTAAAAACCCGTGTGTTTGCCTTCTGCTAACGAATACACCTTCAATAAATATACAAATGTGTTGCCAACGCAACGAATTTTGTTGGCACAAAAGCAAGATGACAATGTAAGTTCCGAAGGTTGGCTGGGTTTACTAACAAGTTATTGTATTTATTTTCAATCTCCTAGTAAGCAAGGAAAATTGTAACAAAAATAAATCAATATTCCTACAAATATGCAAAATTGTGATAAAAAGTGATTGGACAGACGAATAGCAAAGGAAACTACAGAATCCAAACATTATGCAGTAAATGTAAAAGAAATGTTGGCAACACTGCACCGTTGAACTTGCAGTGAGTGGCAGAGCGCAGACATTTCAGAACTTCGGTACCCTACAGTTAGAATACCAATTGGAATTTTTCTAATTAGAATATTTCATGTAAAATTTTATTATGAATTACAAATATTTTACAAACGTACAAAGGTAAATGTAAACAGGTAACCTAATTAATATTTATTCCAAGAATTTCTTGAACATATACGGCAACAAGTTTTCTCAATTCAATCGTAGAGTACAATCAAATGTCTCTTACCAAAGGCATTTCTCATTGACAGCTGTTACGACGTCAAATACAAAATCAGCTGTTCGCACTGATTGGAAAAAAACTTTAAGAGCGTAAAAGCAAAAAGAGTACAGTTTACGCTCTACATTCAGTACAATTTCTCTTCCTTTCCTCAAAGTCAATAGTGCACAGTGTTGCATTCATATGAAACTTTTGTTGCTTTTGCCTATATGTTTGCTTTTATCACGCATGCATTTGCAAATTTTCTGCAAAGAAAAACTTTTATCGCCAAAAAAATAGAACACAATCAGCTAAACGTATTGTATAAGGAAATTACCTTGCACTTGGCACAGTCTCTTCACAGCGACGCACATTTGTATGTACTATGTATATTCTAAAGTCCCCGCTGTCCATTCTACGCTACGTAGTCACCTTCAAACTATTTTGGGAACGACGCAAAGATTTTCGTCAGAGTGCCTATATGTATATACGAATGTGTGTGTTTGTGTGAATGTTTGCACGCGTACGGTGTGTGGACGTGTGGGCGACCAAGTGAATAGCTTGAATGGGTACAGTGCGTTGTTTTAGAAATTTATTTTTTAAAAAATTGGAAACGTTTACATGAAAATGTTTTGAAACAATAGTTGTTTAAAAAAAATAGTAAATGCTGGCTAAACCCATATTTATTGTGCTTCTTAACGCATTGTGAAGCCCAAGTGTACCAAGTCGTTTCTAATTTTTCATTCCAACACTAAGATCGACCCAATAATATTTTAATTCCAAAAAAGAGTTTTGAGTCGATGTATATTCCCAGTGGCTGTTTGTCCGTCCGCCTGCGCAAGCGATAACTTGAGCAAAAATTAAAAATATCTTAAAAAACTGGTACTCGCTTTCCTTGGTACTATAAAGTGAAGGAGAGGGGTGAAGATCGGAGTTGTCGCCGAAGTTCTCAGGGGTATCCGGTACTTTACAACAATTTTTTGCAGTTTTATTCTCCAAAAATTTTCTGCAATCATACCCGGGCCCCGATTTTTTCCATAAGGCGTTGATGAGCGGAATCGGACCACTGACACGCCCACCAAATTCCATTAATCGGAAAAAATGAAGAGCTATAAGTAAGCTGAAATGAAGATTCAAGCGTGTAGTTTAGTTCAATGTAAAAATGATCAACCAAACTTGCTCAGGAAAACATATTAACCCAGTCAGCCTCATTGCTCATTCCTCAGAACCGGCGATATCGGACAACTATGGATATCATATAGTTGCCTGACAATCAACCGACAGATCAAACTCAAGTCTTGTATGGAACACTTTTTAACTTGACAAGGTATTAAGATAAAGATCTATCTTACTTCAAATTTAATTTTGCGACAACGACTATACCCAGTAAAGGTTCGAAACTATGTCGTCCGATACTGATAGCTGATAATATTTCCAATAGAGTGGTATCATTGCTGTAATAATTCTTCTTTTCACTTTCGACGTATTTTCATTGGGTATTCCGTTAGTTCACAAGATATGTAAATTTTCTGTTTTTTCGTTCTCAAAATTTTCAAACTTTTTTGTAATTTTATTGTCTAATAATTAAGAAAGAAACGAAAAATAGTGGATATAAATTATTTGTGTGTGTATTTATGAAATTTTAGTCGAGTCTTCAGCATGCCTGCCAAAGTCACCACCCTTGAACAGATCGTCCGTTACAAGCGGAAGAAAAAGCTCTACAATATGACGCCCTTGTTTCTTTACAATTACTACAAACATCGCTGTCGCGTCAAGAATGCCAAAAAATACGTGGATGATTCGCCACCGATTTTGCACTTAACAAATATAATGAATCTGAAGAATAATTACCTCGACATGTCGGCCATTTCGGATATTATGCGCACGAATACCGAAATTTTGGAATATTTCGGACGAATGCAAATTTTGGGCCGCAAGGGCTCTTGGAATGATTCTTTCGATGCGCAATGGCGCTATTCACGTATGGCCTCTATGCTCAGATCTTTGGAAGCTATTGAGAAAGAGAATCACTTCATAGCGAAACGTGTGCTGAGCGCGCAAAAAATTGTGAATACTAATTTGAGACCACTCTCAGCGAGTTATGCTGACTTTCGTACCCCCAAAGAGATCTTAAGCAAATACAAATCCGAAATTATCTTAGCTCCTAGATGCTCCGAACAACGTTTACTGCTGCGTCCAATTGTTTACTTTGACTTGGAAGTTGTTAGTCTCTATCCTATCGGCCGTTTTATCGTACAACTTTACACCGAAGCATTCCCACAAGCTGTACTCGCAATGGTGCGTACGTGTCACTTACAAAAATTACATAGGCTTAAATTAATACGCGCCTTTCCCAATCTTTGGGCCGAATTCGAACTTAAACTAGATCCGAAAGACATGGACTTGACTAAAGAATCGCACATCGAATATGATAGGCGTGCGTTGAAACAGAACTTAAGTTCAGGTATATTATCCTTCTCACTCAAGCATATTGCTACATTGCGTAAGGGTATTTTAAGTTTTTCGCTGAGCTTTAGACCGCTGTCAGTGGAGATGAAGGATCGTGTGGCTTTCGGTGCTTTGATCAGAGGCAAGCGTGGTCTCTATTTGCTGGAGAGTAACGGCACTAAGCATGGCAAACCGATGAAGAGAGTTATTGCAACGGCGATGGGTATAAATCCAGGAGAGTCCTCTACATAGTACAACAAGTGTTTTAAGGATAGATTTTTGGTACTCAGATTACTATGTTCTTATGTCATCTCTCTCTCACTAAGGTTTGTTGAAGCGTATCTTTTAAGGGCGGTGAAGGTTAAATTGAATTTGTGAAATGCAGTTTAATTCTTGTTTTTGGAATAAGTTTTAAATTATTTTAAGCATAACCAAAATTGTATTGTATTTAAGCTAAGACTAAATTTGATGTCAGCTCGTGTATTGAAATTCTATAGAGACGAATATACAATCTATAGCAAAGTACTTAATAAAAGTAAAAAACATCAAAAATATAACTTTTTGAATAATAACTTGTACTACTTTTAGAGTGGAGTTAAAAACTTGACCCTACCAGGAAATAATGTCAAAAAGGCCTATTAAATTAAAGGAAATTGAGTTTTTGGTCAGATATCGGTTAACCTCTATAAAAAATCAACTTGTGTTAGAGAATTTGTGACTATAATTGTTTCCGGATAGGAAATCATATATCGATGTCAGCTCTCTCGATCATCTATAATGTTCCTTTCCACAATTTTTTAACTCCAATATTTGAGACAGGATTCATTTCCAACTTTTTCTCGTTATATATACACAAGAACTGAGCTCGAAAATAGGTTATATGAAGATGTAGCTCAGACCGCTAAACAGGTCGTAATGGTCTGATCGAAAGACCTGACGAAGATCATAAATATATAAAGCCCTTCTAGATTTTATTATTCGCCAGCATTACGAATTGAATGGTAATTTGAGTTGAAAAAATAAAGAGTGATCCATTTTGAGATTTCCAGCGGTTTCAGTTCTTTCACAAACTTTATTTTTTACGCTTTCAATTTAAGGTCTCGACGTAAAATACACCAAGCCGTTCCGTACGTCAATCCGAGTTGCTGCGAATGGCGCCTAAACGACTCTCCACGGTCTTAGGGTAGGGTGGTCTCAGCTACGGCTACTAAATTTTCTTCACTGCGTGTTAGATGGGGTTAAAACTTTGTGATTGCCTACTCTAATCAAAGTTTATCTGACTGATAGCTTATCTGTTCAATATCACTGTATTTGATTTAACATTTAATAACTCTGTTTTTCTACATTTCCCTGAGATAATACTTGTAGTATTATTCATTATACTACTTATTATTTCAAATATGAAATGATACCCACGCCTTCATATACATCCATATATACTAATATTGCCTTGATTGATTGGTATATTTCATGTGTAACAAGACCCTTCAGCGACACGGTAAATAACATAACATAAGTTAACTCTTTTCCCAAACCAAAGGCTATAAATATACAAATGTAGATAAGTTTGTGGCATGTTGTTGCGTTCTCAGTCTCTAGGCCATTCATTTCCCAGATAGTGCTCCTTTTATTCTCTAAGGTCACCAAACCATATTAAACATAGACACATCATCAAGGCAGCGAAAATCTACGCTTGTGCTACTCCATATTTATACAATATACTTGTATAATATGTGTTTCCATCAATCAATGCTGCTACTGATTCAATCTATCTACATATACGTACATAGATATGTATAGTAGTACGACCTAATATGTATTATCTCTCTAGCCCACATGATAAGTAAAAATATATACAGAGTGTTTTGGAATTCCGGTAGTAATTTGGTTGATAAAATGTTTAGTTTTTACGTACTATTTCAAGAGAACAATACCTGGATCACGAATATGGATTTCAATGGGCCATTATGGCCTCTCTGAAGAATCTATACAAGCTACTGGGTTAGTCTAGCAGTCTTATGGGTTTCTCAAAGATTAAAATTGATAATTTTTTGTTTTCAATTAATGAATTTTTCAAATGAACCATAAAATTTTTTTTATAAACCGACTAGGATATATAAAGTTTTCTCCAAAGTCCGTCATGTCCAGACGGAAACTTGGGAGGCTCTTTAAAGTATATATGGGTATAATTGATCAACGTGGCGAGCCTGTCCGTCTATAAATACACGAACCGGTCCCTCAGCTTTTGAGATATAGCTATTTTACGAGAAAACTATCAAATAACTACTCATTTGTCGGGATCACCGATATCGGACCACTACAGAATATAGCTGCCATACAAACTGCCGATCAAAATCATGTTCTTATATGGAAAACATTTTTTTTTATTTGGGAAAACATCTTCACGAAATTTGGCATGGATGATTGTTGAAGGCATACTGTTCGGATCGGACTACTATACCATATAGCTCTCATACGAACCCACTGATCAAAATTAAATTAAAGATTTTTCAAACCCTTTTATGCTAGCAGAACAGCTCGAGTGAAGGGTATTGGAGCTTCGATGCAGCCGAAGTTAACGTATTTCCTTTTTTTGCTAAAAAAAACATTTTTGTTTTTGAACACCCTGTTCACTTGTATGAACCCTCATACATATCTCCGTGTAAGGTGCAATCTTTATCTAAGAATATCCATCATTCAACCCAGAGTATTGGTAATCAATAGATTTTCACGCTGTGCTAATCAAAAGCATTTTGGCATTAGTGTAAAGTTGAATGAATCGCCTGAGCCATGGCTACCGTGTCCGCCCGCCAACTCACCTCGGTTACTCCGCATTTGGTTCGACAGCTTTGAAGGATGTGCGAAAGAGTATAGTTGCAAACGATTTTGTTTATATATATTACACTTAGATGCTTGTTGTTGTTGCCTTTGTGCAGTCATCGCGTGTCCTTAACATGGATGAAAGGCATATTCACCTGCACATATACTTAGCTTGTTCAAAGCTGGCTAATAATAAGTGTACGTAAGAGAGCAGTTGACACTTGAAGGTTGCGCGTCGCACGCATATGTTACGAGCTGCAGACGAAGGGGCAACAAATCACCCGACTTCAATGCGTTTGCTTAATGCGCTCACGATACGTTGGAGAGCTATTTCAGGAATTAAGTAATCGGTAGGGTTAGAGTATAGCTAGAGCGGTAGGAGACTTCTATTAACTCAAATAACTTTTGTGTTGCTTTTGAGTTGCATTTGGGGATTTAAAAAACGTTTTGACACATGTGGTTAGGGAGTTTTATTTTTGGATTAGCCAAAGGAGCAGTGAATTTAAATTTAGGAATACACGTGAATAATTTGAATTCGCCTTTACTCTGGTTTTACATCAGAGAATATTGCCTACTGTTTGCCTAGCAGTCTAATAAATGTTAATAAATTAATACGTGTGACGTCACACCAGCGATGCTTACAGAGTAAGCAACAGTATAAATATTTGACTATCTTTTTGTGAAATGTTACACATGTCTTCGAGATATAATTTACAAAATTTTACATGTTTTTGGTAGAAACCCATGTAACTTCTTAACCGTTGACATGCTTATATTGCCTCTATAAGCTATTCTGAAGGCGATAATAAACATTTAGATTAAAAAAGAAAAACAATTGTTGTTTGTCAGTCCGTGTCATTTTTGATCAGACAGCTGTCCATATCAACTTTAAAAAGAGCGTATTCCAGATCTCCGACCTGGTCAGTACATAAGGTTAGAGAGATGAACATCCTCTATCTCATCACGTAGATGTGAAATTACTATTTTTTAGTATCGCCTGTTCCTTATCTTTCAATTATGATTTTATTTTTCAACTAATCTTTTCATCGACACAAAAGCAATGTGAATATTCGAAAAATCATCAATCTTCAAAAATATTTTTAAAGCTAAACAATGTTATCTTACTACTTCAAACCTAACTCACGCCACTATTTATTATTATATAAATAAATTTATAGCAAAAGAATGATACGAAAGACAGAGGTGTGTCAAGAACGCCATTAAATGATAACAAAATAACAAATAAAATGGTAATTTTAAATATGCTGATTCACTTCCTACCGCCGTGTATGCAGACACACCCAGATTTGTTATCATTCATTGCAAAAATAAGCAGAGGTCAAGCTGAAATTGAGTATTGCATAATAATTTCTGACTGAAGCATCTGAAGTGAAAACAAGTGTTGCCGAGGGTATGCAGGTGGCGCCACGCGCCATCGGTAAAATATTGATAAGCGTTAAACGTATCGACCCCGACTAATCTTCACCAGACGATAAGAATGTACAAGTATATGTGTGTAGCTGGTAGCTTCTTCTTTATTATTATAATATTATTATTTGCTCTGGCGAAACATAAAAAACTGAAAATGACAATGCTTCACAATCAGCAAAATCAATTGAAGACGCACTCGATTTGATCATGAGACGTGTGCTTCATTGTGATCCATAATTGACAGTGGTGAAAATACCGAAGTTTGGTGCTTTCTGTGGTCTCGAGTAATTTTAAGTATTTTTTTTTTCTTGACTTTTTCTGATAGGCTCCGTGCTGGCTTTCGAAAGCAGTGCAGTCATATTTTTCTTAACGGTATCCAGTTTCGGCTGAAGCTTAAACAAGACTTTTTTCTTTTAATTCACTGTTCTTATGGATGGATGGGTTCCTAGTGAACTCTAAAACCAAACTATCACTAACGCATTTAAACGAAGTCATGACGGTAGAATTAACTCAGAGTGTTCTATATCTTCTTTATATACTTTACTTACCATTACATTTCTAATTTAAACTCCGAACTTATAGCCATTCACAACCTACCTCTTGGTTTCGAAATACATTTTTTCGCGTTAAAGAAATCCTGTGGTTTCCAACAGTTATAAGTAGTTCTCTTAACTTGACCAATAAGGTCAAACTATCTTTATGTTTCGAAGAACACTTTGGGAGAATAAGTTTTACTAAATCCATAATATGCTATTTGCCAATACAATCTTCTTGATATATACTCTCAAGTCCCGATAAAGACAGCAAACATTGCAATCACTAGTAATTATGAATTCATCTCGCTGAGTTTTAGCACAATCAATTTAAACTCTCTTAAAAAAAAAAAGACTGTGCAACTGTGTCAGTGTACTCTTGATTGCGGGTCCAAAGAGTAATGGACAGATATTGTTTTCAAGTGATCAGTGAGACACATAACTATTATATAAGGTGCTTCTTTCGTACGAAGAATCAATAGTAATAAGTTCTTTTAATAGATAGATAATTTTTTAAAACAAAAGGTGAACCAAAAAAAAAGAGAATAAAATTACCTCAATTATAGTAAAATGATGTCAGGAAAGAAAACCAGTCCCGTCTACGGTTGAATTTTTAGGATTTATTTAAAATGGTTCCAAAAACCGATATCGGTCCGCCCTGTGGGCTCTTGAAAAGTTCCGATAAAATCATATAATAACCACGCCCACTTCCTATATAGTGGTTATGTTGAAAACTACTTAAATTGCGAAAACTCACTGAATAAATGTTCCACAGAAATTAAATTTAACAACACAGAAAATGGGGAGGGGAAGTAGATGAAAAAATTTAACATTGACCGTCAGGTGAGATCCTATATCTCACGAAATCTCCGTCCAATTTTTAGAGTGTACAGGAAGACCGGAAATGTCAGCAACTCGGACTGACATATGGAACGACTTGGCGCATTTTACGTCGAGATCTGCGATTGAAAGCGTACAAAATACAGCTTGTGCAAGAACTGAATCCGCTCTACCTTACCAAGTGAGATCACTTCGCTCTATGGGCTCTTGAAAAGTTTCAAGAAGATCTGACGTCTTTGGGTCAAATTTTTTTCAGCGATGATGACTATTTCTAACTCAATGGCTTAGTGGCGTTTTTTGACCGGTGGAATTCTCGGTCTATATTTTTTCAAAAGTGATGTCCGCCTAAAAGCCGACTATTTGATGCCTGAAATTGAAGCTCATGATCTCAGCTGCATTTGGTTTCAACAAGGCGGTGCCACTTCCCGATTCCCCCGATTCGATTCAAGCCTTGTAGCAAAGCATCACGCGTGTCAGTCGCCATTTACTAGTCGAAATACTCGAATGAGTCATAGAAAATTTTACTCAGTAGATGAACCGCCTGAGACGAATTTATTATATTTGCAAGTTTCTGCAGGCTTCAGTAACACACTTCTAACCTTTGATGTTTCCACGTGTCGTGCAGCGTTTTAAAGCTGCTTCGTAGATTAAAATGTGCCCGAGTTAAATCGACGTTTCAAGTAAATACTATTTTTAAACCACGCCAAGTATTTGTATACACAGCTAGTATGCATATATACATACATATATACGCCGGCGTTCCACTTCGGTTCAACTGCATTGATTCCACATCACGCAGTCATTTTGATCCTTTTGTCGTTCCACACAACTGCGCACGTACATAAATCCATATTTTTATTATTTTACTTTTGAAAATATTTATTAAATTAAAATTGTTTTCTTTCGCTCGCAGTGGCTTTGGTTGGTTGTGTGCGCGTTTTCCTGCTTGCTTGCGCCTGCCCCACACGCATTCGCCCATATGGCTGTGACTCGGTCGCTCACCGCCAGCAGCTGCCATCGTTTTATTTTTAGCGCTTTGGTACAATATTCCAATAGTTTTTTTTTGCGGTTTGCAAGAATTTCACAGTGCACTCGGCGCTTGCATCCAGATGCCACATTATCTGTGTGTATGTATGTATGTAGTTGCTCAAAGGAAGCATAGCTGCGAGCTCTTCTCCGGTAGCGGCTGCACATTTGTCACACTTAATACTTAGCATTTCACACACAGTCGCGCATAGTTTAGTTTTGTATACTCAATAGTATGAAAAAGTACAGTGAAAAATGTTACATGAGATAGTTTTTCCAAAGGCCAGAGTCATATTCTCCACTTGCATAGTGTTTCAGTGACAATTTATTGTCAACGTAAGCAAACCGAAGCCGAGTCTTTTCCAAGATTTGGCACATGATGAATATCTGGTCGGTTGTTGATTTTTTATGTCCAATCAATTTGTTGACGGTGGGCTTCAGTCGCTCGATAGAACCTTATATGCTATGTTAAGGAGAATTATCCCACGGTACTTGGCACAGATTGTAGAATCTTTATTTTTGTGGATTGGAGTCGACTTAAATTCCAATCGTCGGGCATGCTTTCGTTCGACCATATTCTACAAAGAAGCTGATACATGCTCCTAATCAGTTCTTCGCCGCCATTTTTGGATAGCTCGGCCGACAATCCATCTGCCCCCGACGCTTTGTTGTTCTTCAGACGGGTAAGTACTATAACTATTAGAACTTCTTCTTGCTCGGGCAACGGAACCTGTGCTTCATAGTCATCGATTTGGGAATCGGATTCACCATCTGCTGGTGTTATGCTTTCACTGCCATTTAGCAGGCTGGAGAAGTGATCCCTTCATAATTTCAATAAGCTCTTGGCATCAGTCACTTGATCACCTCTGGGGGTTCTACAATAGTGTGCTCCGGTCTTGAAATTTTCTGTTAGTCGCCGTATATGTTCGTAGAATTTTCAGATATTACCTCAATCGACCAGCTTGTCAAGCTCTTCGTACTCACGCAAGTGTGTCTCTCGCTATTTTTTTGTCTGCAAATGCGTCTCGCATCCCTCTTTAGCTCTCGGTATCTATCTCAGAACTTTTGAGACTAAAAGAATAAATTCCTCACAGCAGAAAAACATTGGGCTGAAATCATCGTTTTTTAACTTTCATATCCGAGAAGTACAGTGGTCACGCAGAGGCTATACGACATCACTGTGTTGGTCGTGAGAGAAAACCCTATTGAATATCGAGGCTTTCCATCTTCTGGCACACATTATCATTCAAATGCATCGACGAGTAAAAAAATACATACTATATATATAATATATACAACTTTTTGAACACTTTATGAACACTGTGCAACACTCAAAGGTCTTCTGAAATGTCGAGAGCGGAAAGAGTTATGATGAGCATCAAAGGATATGAAGACAATGAGTGAAAACGAGACCGCAAAATCGACAAAAGAGTCGGTATATAAAAATAAAAATATTTTGCGACAAGAAAATATGCAGACTATTTGATGGGTAGTGGAAATATTGGTGGCGGTAAAATATGTTTCATTGTATTATAAGCACAACAACAATTTTCAAATAAAAACAAGTAAGGAAGGGCTAAGTTCGGGTGTCACCGAACATTTTATACTCTCGCATGATAAAGTGATAATCGAGATTTCATTATCCGTCATTTACATATTTGTTTATTTTGGTTCATAATGTATATATTGTATTATACAGAGAAGGAATCAGATGGAATTCAAAATAGCGTTATATCGGAAGAAGGCGTGGTTGTGAACCGATTTCGCCCATATTTCGTACATATCATCAGGGTGTTAAGAGAATATTAAATACCAAATTTCATTGAGATCGGTTGAGTACTTCCAGAGATATGGTTTTTGGTCCATAAGTGGGCGACGCCACGCCCATTTTCAATTTTTAAAAAAAGCCTGGGTGCAGCTTCCTTCTGCCATTTTTTCCGTAAAATTTAGTGTTTCTGACGTTTTTTGTTAGTCGGTTAACGCACTTTTAGTGATTTTCAACATAACCTTTGTATGGGAGGTGGGCGTGGATTTTATCCGATTTCTTCAATTTTTGAACTGTATATGGAAATGTTTGAAGGAAACGACTCTGTAGAGTTTGGTTGACATAGCTATAGTAGTTTCCGAGATATGTACAAAAAACTTAGTAGGGGCGGGGCCACGCCCACTTTTCCAAAAAAATTAGATTAAGATATGCCCCTCCCTAATGCGATGGTTTGTGCCAAATTTCACTTTAATATCTTTATTTATGGCTTAGTTATGACACTTTATAGGTTTTCGGTTTCCGCCATTTTGTGGGCGTGGCAGTAGGCCGATTTTGCCCATCTTCGAACTTAACCTTCTTATGGAGCCAAGAAATACGTGTACCAAGTTTCATCATGATATCTCAATTTTTACTCAAGTTACAGCTTGCACGGACGGACGGACGGACAGACGGACGGACAGACAGACATCCGGATTTCAACTCTACTCGTCACCCTGATCACTTTGGTATATATAACCCTATATCTGACTCTTTTAGTTTTAGGACTTACAAACAACCGTTATGTGAACAAAACTATAATACTCTCTTTAGCAACTTTGTTGCGAGAGTATAACAATGAGTGATGTTGAATGAAACTTGCTGTCTAGCAGGTGTGATGCTCAAGAAAATTATGAAATGGTATGACGGATTGTGTAACATAGTGACGGTAATAATACTTATATAACATATAAAAAATATTATAAAAAAATAATAATAAAAAATAAAATTATATTAAAAAGTTGAAATAATATTTATTAAACTCTTTTATTTAGGTTAGTTAGAATTAACCGTATTTTTTTATAATAATAAATGTAAATAAAATAATTTTTTTATTTATTATTTAATATTATTTGATTTTTCTAAGAAATAAATATAAAATAAGTTTTCCATAAATTTACAACATTTAATAGAATTCCGCATAAATTAAAAACAATTTAGAATTTTATTAAGCGTAACCGGTTCCTGAAGGTTGCAAAGTGCATAAATGTCATAAATATGCTTATCTGTATGATTTCTCATTATATCACACACACACACACACAGTCAGCAATACCCTGTTAAGTGGCCACAATAAAAATGTAGAGAAATGAGATTTTCTTTCCGCCTGTCTTCCTGTCGTTGCCACAAATAATATGCAATCAAATGCAGAAACTCATTTGAGGCGCGTGGCAAAAGCAACAACCTGACGTTTAAAATGTGTGGCAAGCGCACGAATCAAGCTGGAAAGGGACCAAAGCAGCGAGCGGATCTCCACAAGTCGACAATGCAATAACTGTAATGATTCCGAATCTGAGTCGGAGTATGAGTTTTACAGTTTTGAGCAACACGAAAGGAAATAAAAGCGAAATAAAGGAAATAGAAATGAATAAAATGTCATGCATAAAAGAAATTGGAGAAAAAATAAGTGCAAATAAAGAGAGAGGCATATCTTTATATGTATATTGATATATAATAGCGCCTTTGTATGTGTATGTATGTGCAACCATGGACAGCACAGTTTTAGTATATAAATGTGACTGAGGTGAGACTGCCAATTTACCGTTAGTGGTGGTACATGCATATTTGTTTGATTATGTATGAGTAAATATGTATTTTCACAAATATAACTGGAATTTAGATTTAGGTCAGTGGTGATTAATGACTTTAATGAAGTTTTTCTCAAGATTTGATAAATTTTGTTATCAACACAAAAAGAAACATCGTAGACTCTATAAAGCATACATATAAATGATCAGCTGATTCGATTTAGTCCTGACCACCAGTCTCTCCATTTGTATATCTATACACGTACTAGTCCCTCAGTTTTTGAGATATCGATCTTAAATTTTGCATATGACCTCTTCTCTTTAATAACCTGCTCATTGTTCGGAACTGTAGATATCGAACCACTATAGGATATAGCTGCCATACAAACTGAACGATCAAACTCATGTCCTTGTATGGAAAATTTTTTTAATTGACAAGACATCGCTCTGAAATTTGGTACGAATTATTGTCTAAGGCAACAATACAAACTGCGAAGAAATTGTTTAGATCGGACGAATATAACACATAGCTGCCATACAAATTAAACGATCAAAATCCTGTTCTTGTTAGGAAACCCATTTTATTCGGCGACATATTTCGACGAAATTTGGCATAGTTGATTATCTAAGGTAACGGTAAAATCTACGAAGAAATTGTTCAGATCGGACCACTAAAACATATAGCTGCCATACAAACTAACCGATCAAATTCAGGATAAGATCTTTTTATACCCTGTTATGTCATAAGAAATGCACCTCCTAACGGTATTATAACTTTTATGCAGCCAGTGTTAACTTTTCGCTTATTTTTACTACAAGGTTTAAGATAAAAAAATGCATGCAAGTTTGCTAGGAATGACTTTCAAATATTAATATTCAAGTTTTTGTTTTAACTCTTTTTTCTTTATATTTAAGAAAACAAAAACTTATAATATTTTACTGCAATTTTGCGATTTTAAGTATATGTAACTACTTAAAACCAATACGATATTTATTGCAAATGCTCTTTTAACGGTGCAGCATTGTTATTAACCGCAGAGTATTAGCCATAAAATGCTCCTTAAAGTTATTGACATAAAGAGCGCGCATAAAAAGACAATAAATATACTTTAAAATATACGAGTATTTGAAAAAATATGCACAAACGAGCACTTGAGCAAATTTCAGTGCACTTCTTTAAGCACCAAAGTTTATCAACAGCCATAAGTATCTCGAGTACATATGTACTATATGTTATGTAAGTGCATGTGCAGCGATTTGTTCAATGCCTCATAACAAATCACAGCATTTAGTGGTTCACAAACTGCACATAAAAATTATATGCATTGGAAAGTAATGATCCAATCAGTAGTATGATGAAATAAAAGCAGCTCAGTAGCGTAGATGAGTTATGGCTGTACTTACAAGCTCATATAAATAATACGAGATGAGCTTTAAAACTGTAAACATGAGAATATTTTTTTGGTATATAACTATATGCGTTTTTATACTTGAAAAATATCAGAAAAAATAACTTTTACAAACTCTCAATGTTCAACGACTTGATGTCTCCCTAAATGTAGGCTACATTTTTCATGCTATCACCGAAAGGCTGACTTGAACATGAAACTCAATTCGATCAGTATACAAAATGTAATTAATTGGATTTAAAGAAATATAAATCTGTGTTCGCATGAAAATTTATTTTTCTTCGCATGAAAATGAAGAAAATTTTCAGTTTTTTATTTTGCTTAAAAATAAAATAATTCCGAAACCAATCAATACTCTGTTTAGAACGCAATTTAATCCAGGTAAAATCATATATTGCATTCTTGAATGTAGAAAATAATACTGCTCAAAGTATAAATAACTATTTTCCTGTCGACAATTTGGTCAAGAATATGAAATACTCCTCATAAATATGATTTTAAATTTCCGTATTAAGTAAATTGCACATTTCCCTGCACAGTTTCAATCAAGTATATAAACAAGAACTGCACTCAAATAAATACAAACGCAAATGCATAAACAAATACGTTAAACCGGATGCGGAAACGAACAATTCTGCATATAAGTCTAAATAGGAGTTGATATACATTTACATATGTATATATAAATATGTATACATAAATGCATTAAAGAAGGTAAAATTTATACATATATATACTTATATAAACAGCAAACCGTCAATCGCTTGTTCACCTGCAATTGATGTTGACCGCAAATTCCATTCAATCAGTGATAAAAGCGAACAGAAGCAGAGTGTTGGTTATAGTTATAAAGCAAAAGGTGGTAAAAAATCAAAATCGCATAATAACATTTATATAAGTATGTATGTATGTATGTTCACAGCGTGTCTACAACGTCATTTGCGGTTACTTGTGCAACAGTAAATTGTGTCACCAAGTGTTTTCTGGTCACGGTGCATTTCCTTTATATACTTATATATGTATATACATATACTTTATATAATATATACATATATATATATAATGTTATATGTTCTCAAGTCTTTGATTTTACTGAAATTCTCAGCGTTATAAAAGCTTGAAATGGTAGAATGCATCAGAGTCGAGTAATGGCTACTTCAAACAAATTTTTGATAAAAACTATATATTAAAAAAAAAATTATAACCATAAATTTTATTTAAAAATATGATAGCTGTACAATTGTTAAGATAATCCATTTTTAAGCGTAATTCAGACAGAGTATTATTTTATTAGAATTAGAAGATCGGTCCTTCCATTCAGTCGGCGACGTGTACGATGCCTTGACTATAGACTTTTGCTAGAGTACCAAGTTGAGAACACAACCAACGAAAATTTGAAAAAAAACGTTGCCTACATTTGGGCGAAATACTACATCATAGCAAAGCCAAACACCCAATCATAATGAAAAATGTATAAAAATTTGAACTTAGATATAACAAGTAAGGAAGGGCTAAGAGGTGCAATCTGTGGGCAAAAAAGTTTGAAAAAGTGGGAGGGGGCGTGGTCCCGCTACTTGATAGG
Organism: Bactrocera dorsalis; assembly: GCF_023373825.1. Taxonomy (NCBI): domain Eukaryota; kingdom Metazoa; phylum Arthropoda; class Insecta; order Diptera; family Tephritidae; genus Bactrocera; species Bactrocera dorsalis. Next base: position 10,985,168 of record NC_064304.1, on the reverse strand, counting down.
TTTAATGTACATATCTCCTAAGCCACTTAAGCCAAAACAACCAAGTTCGCTCATGATAAATCCTATACGAACACCGACAATGTGAAAATTAATGAAATCGGAACACAACCCTGCTTGCACTCCATATATTTAACTGCTAAAACCTACTAAAAACGAGATAAATCAAAAACCAAAAACTCCAGAGACATTCAATTTTATCAGTCAGATGATATTAGACAGTTTTATAAGAGCCGTGAATAAAATTGCTCTTAGGTGAAATATTTTATCTTGAGACCTGCTCGATCGATTTCAACCAAATTCGGAACATAACATTATTTTAACATTCTCGTCTCGTCTCGTTGTGAAAATGGTCGAAATCTGACTACAAAGATGCTTACTTCGCGTATAACAGAATTTTGAAATACTTTTTTAATTCTTTAACTTTCCAGCATACCAACCAAAAAGAAATTATTGTAACCAGATAAAACTTTGCACGAATAATGCCTTTAGTATATGCGACCTTATAACCAAAAATTATCCAAGTCCAACAAAAACTTTTCAAGCCCCTAGGTACCGATTATTTGGACCTCAGTATCTATAGTTGACTTTTGATCGAAAATATTGGTCAATGTGTGAGATATATGTACAATTGAAATTCAGGGCTAATCCTGGTTGACTGTATGTCAAACATGGACTAATTGAGCCAATACTTCTCTTAGTCCCCATATATCGAATATAAAGATTTTCGATCTTCCAGGTGACTTTATACTGCATATATCGGCCAACATGTGAGTTATCTGAATGAAAATGTGAGAACTTGTTTTGTTATAATAGTCTGCCTTTGAACCAAAAATGAATAAAATTAGGCGAAAATTTGACCTGGTCGCCACAAAACTAATAATAGGATTTTCGAACAACCGGCTGATTTTACTCCTTATGATTGATGATCGTATGAGAAGAACATTGATGAGACCTTGGGGCATTTTATTAGCTTTTGGTTTTTAATTTCATCTAATATTACCAAAATAGATGAAATCGGGCCAATACTATTTCCCATATATACCTAAAATGAGAGCTTTAAACTTTCGTCAAAATTAGCTGAATATATTCTCCTGTATATACTGCCGTCCAATGCCAAAGATATGTGAAATTGGTCTACGAATTACACAAATTCTCATATAGTACTAAAAATTATTATTTTCGTTACCCTAGCAAACCTTATGTCAAATATGGCGGTCTATATTGAACTTCCATAACTTGAACTTCTATAGCTTGAAATTTTTCAAACTCTTGAACTGGCAATATAAATTTATTTCCACAGCTTGTGGTCTATCGAAGATGTTCCGTGAATAATGGTGATTCGAGTTAAGGAAGTTTAACTGTATATAAAATTCCTTGGAATCCGGTCCTCTGGATGACGTTTTGTGCCTTTAGGTATTTCCCTATCTTCGGTATTGGCAAGTTGCAAGAGTATGAAATGTTCGGTTGTATATTCTTCCTTACTTGTTTGTTTTAAATTCCATTCTGCTGCAACATGTTCTTTTACTGATTTTTTCAATTTATTGTAGTTTCTTTTTCTAATTATCCTTCCATTTTGATGTCTTCCGGTTATGCTTGTTTTGGTTGTATAACTACATACTAGTTGCTGCTACCACAAAAGAAAGATGCGGAAGGTATCGTACATACTCGCATGATTTGCTATAAAATTTGTGGTATACAGTGTGTACATATACATATATGCATGTTTGTGTGTTGGCCGATTACACTGTAGTTGTGGTTATTGTTGCGGTTATTATTTGCTGTTTATCAGTTGTTGTTTGGTTAGTAGTGGTGTTATTGCGAGGTATCGTACATTTAATTGTGCGCCTGTGTGTATGCTTTAACTTGTGAACAACAGCGGTTTTAACAGGCAACACTGTAACTTTTTCTAACTTGCAGTGTAAACATAACTCAACTTGTTACGTTTATTATATATATGTGTATGTATTTTGGATTTCGCTGGAGTTTATATATTTTCGTATCTTTTTTACCTCATTTACAGCATTAGTATTATTTTTTCGAGCATTATGCTTCATGGTTAATCACCTGTTTGCGGTAAATGTCAAATCAACACTGTGTTTGTGGTAATTCTAACCACAAGTTTTTCAGTGACTGCCATTTTTTGCAGCTGTTGCGACATTTGAATGTTTTATGTGATTTTATTTGATAGTTTAATTGTTATTTTTTTTTTTGTTGAAATTTTATTTTAATACTGTGTGCTTTCAAATAATAAGCAATTTTTTGATAATAATCAATTTATCAGTATTATGTACGATTTCTATAATATAAGAACCTAAATATAGGCTACCCTTTATTTTTGTATGCCGATAGTTCTGACTTATGCCAAAACGTTTGTCAAAACGTTTGTTTTTACTTAACTTTGAAATATGGTATATCGTTATTTGCTTCATATTTTCACAATTTTCCAGCAGCTATCAACTACTAAGCTCTTGAATGCTTTCATAAGCATCTTTCAATGCAGTCTGAAGTAGCATTTCCAACAAAAATTTGCAAACAAAGTCAAACTACAGACTTGAGAGCAAATGCTATGCAGAAGCTTCCAAGTTACGTGCCAGCGTCAAAACAAGGGAAAGTGTATTAAGCGCCAAATTGAAAGAGAATGAGAAAACTTTTAATCAATGTTATTCCAGTTCAATATTCAACGGAAAACGCAAAAGGAAGAAGGAAGTAAGCGCTGATGCTTCGAAGGCAATGAGTAACAACGGTATCATAACTGTCGAAATTAATATGTATATACACATACATATACAGGAAAGGGCTCTTTCAAAACAACCGTACAAAAGTAGGCCGATAGGTATAGCAAATGACGCCATATTTTTCCGCTCTTTCGACATTTCTCTTCAGTAAAATTTACCGTTTCATCAAAGAAAGATATACAATCCAACAACTAGTGAAATTATTAAAATTTACTAATGAAATTCGGAGTCAGTGGCCTCAAATTTAAGAGTGGATTTTCATCAAAAAAATCATCTTCAGCGATGAGCCTCATTTGTGGCTGAATGGCTTCATCAATAACAAAATATGCATTATTGGCCGGGCAGTAATCCATGAGTCACCATTGCATCCCGAAAAAATTACGGCTTGGTACGGTTAATGAGCTGGCTGCGTCAGTGGGCCGTACTTTTTCCGTGCTGATCAAGACCGACATGTTACTGTGAATGGGAGTCGCTAGGGCTCAATAATAACCGAATGTTTTTGGCCCGAATTGGACGATATGGTTTTGGAGAATATGTGGTTCGAACATGACGGCACCACAAGCTACACAGTGAATGTCACAATCGCTTTATTGAAAACCAAGTTTGATGAACGTGTTATATCACGAAATGGCCCAATCAATTGGCCCCCTCGGTCGTGCGATTTGACGCCCTTAGACTATTTCCTGCGGGGCTACGGCAAGTCTATGGTATATGCCAACAAGGAAGCGTCGATTAATGTTCTGCGTACGAATATCGCACGTGAAATAGCGGCAGAATCGGCCGATGTAAGCCTGAAAACCGTAGAAAAATGGATTCAGCGCCTGGACTTCTGCGAGCGCGCCCGTGGTGCCTATGCAGTTTCGAGTTCCATAATGAATGTACTTTGACTGGAATAAAGTATTTCATTGATAAATCAAACCGTTTTGTCTTTATACAAAAAAAATTGAAACGCTCTTATTGAAAGACCCGCTATATATAAACCAAATCTACTACTTTTCAAAAATGCCTGCATACATATCTACTTTGGTCAAGCGTTTATCAAAAAACATTTCGGTGAGTACGTACAATATGTCAAAGTTGTAATAAATCAAAATATGTGTGTCAAATTCTATTTACTTCGACGAAGTACTTTCCGTTGCCTGGTGCTTGAAGGCAAATTCTGCCACTGACACGGGAAAAGTTGAGAAGTTTTTCTATCTTTCATAAAGTTTTAAAGTCAATAAAATCAATGAGCAGCAAACGATAAAAAAACAAGGGAAAGGAATGTAATAACTATCAGGATAAAGTAACGAAGGGAAAAGTAAGGAAAATATAAAAAAAACTTTACAATACAGGATACAAAGCAGGAAGTCATATAAGAAATCTGGCAACTTCAATGTGTTAATTTTTATATTCAATAATAATAGACAGAGAGAGAGAGAGAGAGTTGTATTAAAAAAACCTGGGATTATATTAATAAATAAACCTTGAATCCTAACTTATTTAACTACAAAATCGTAGGAAAACGAATTTCAAAATTAAAGTAAAAATTTTTACAAAGATCTATACACTTCGCGTATTTTAAAAATTCTTACAGGAATTTGATCAGTCAGAGCCATTTCACTGTGGCATTTGTAATTGATATACTCCAAGTTGAAGTTTATACAAAAAATCAAAAAGTTGTGAAGAAAAATTAATATAACAAACTTTTCTACTTAGCGGCTTATTGAGACTCCCTTACACTTGCATATAAGTCCATGTAGTATCGAATTTCTCAACTTAAGAACAATAAATTAGATTCAGCAAACAAACAAAATCACTCGTATGCACTTGAAGGTGTAAAAGGCTGGCGCATCTATGGCGGGAGGTAAGTACAGCACACTGGAATCATTAAACCAACGAATTTGCAGGCAACCAATTATGACTTTTAATATCGCGCGCATTTATGTTAGCAATTAAAAGTTCACGTCGAGCAACCACCGGTGCGTATGAGTGATGGATGTGTTCGCCGACGCTGTGAACACGTGCTAAGCCGTTGGAGTGGAGTACGTTACTAGTATATACATATCGGGTAGCTTACCTAAGTACTACAGGGCTTTTCAATCTTTTTATATAAAAAAAAACATTAATTGTTAAGGAAATTTTTTTTATTTAATGTGAAGTACAATCGATGCAATTAAGTTCTGAATTGCCTCTACGCCTTCTTTTGCAGGTACGAATTCGATAAACCCAATTTTTGGGTACTTTTTCCATTAAATCAATGGAACGTTCAATATTGACTTCTAAAGCTTGAAGATAATCTAGTTTATTGCTAAAGACCAATGACTTCAAGTAACCCCACAGGAAGTAGTCTAATGGTGTCAAATCACAACTTCTTGGACACAATTTTTGAAATAATCGAATCTCCAAATTTTACTCGCAATAATTTGGTTGTTGCACGTGCCACGTAGCCCAGTCTTGTTGGAACCAGATGTTGTCAAGATCATACCGCTCTCCATTAACAGTAAAAGGGTCACCAGCTTCATTTCGAATGGAGTACGGACGGATAAGACCAAAACCACACCAAACTGCCAATTTTGGTGAATGTAATGGTTGTTCATGAATAATTTGTGTAATTTCTTCCCACGAGAATATTGTTTTTTTTTAATTGATGAAACGACATTTAGAAATCATATTATCCCTATTGAAAAACCTCATATTGTAATAAAAAGCTCCAAATGTGTGTTGGTGCAGTTTAACTCGCGTTCACTATGCTGGCATTGCTGAAACGCCAACTGCAGCCCGACTGACAGCTAAATGAATTGTTTCTTATTAACTGTGTGGAAATGAAATTCGCTAAAACTGGTTCTAATCTACAACGTGAAACCCAAAGACCGTTGTCCGAGTTAATTGCAAAGATGTTATCACTGATGGATTAGTTAAATGGCAAAATGAAGCAAAAAAATTCTACTCACTACTCTCGCGAGTGCGTTCAAAAGAGATCCCGCTTTAATTTATTGGATGCTTCGGGTATAAAATTTGCATATTTCGGTTGTGTGAGCAAAAGCTTAGTCAGAAAATCAAGAACACCTAAATTTTAAATTTAGGAGCAATATTTCTCAACTGGAATAAAATCTGACGCCATTAAAATGTTCACACAAACCGATTTTGCTAACCTCTCACTTTCTGTAATATTTTTTCCAGCAACTCAACCAAAATATCATTCAAATTTTTCGAATTTTATAAATAATAAACTCAATTATTGCATAAATTCTATGAATTACATGTTTCATTAACTCAATTTGTTGAATTTCTTCGAATTGGTTGCATGCCTTTCAACCAAAACAGTTGCACAACGAAATGCTTTCTTGCCATTTCACAAGAGTTTGAAGCAAGATGATTTAACATTTATCTGCAAATATCCTAAAGCACTGCGGCAATGTGGCAGCAAACAGCAAACACTGATTATTCATATTTCAACTGAAATAGAAAATAGAGCAATAAGATTTTAAAGATTTTACAGTTCACTGAGTCGTTGCACTTCAACAACCTCCAACGCTCGAGAATCTGGCAAGTTGAGAAATTTATGATTGTTTCTCTTGGTTTTGCCTTCTGATAATATTTTCTTATCTCTACTTTGTACATACATACATCTGTAGAAACTTTGAGGAAGTTGTGTAAGTGTGGTTTTGAAAATATTTTTACTGCTAAATCAACAGATTTATGCGGGTATTTGCATGCTTGCTTATACTTGTTTGTGCATATGTGCTTGTTATGTATCTGAAGTTAGTAAGTAGTAATCCAGATTCATATTGATATCACTTATTTAAGTGAATTGCAAATTTAGACAAAGATTGCACTTTAAGAATAATCAAATTGTTGCTTGGTAAGGTGATTCCCTATAAGATTTTGACTACTTCTTTATCACAAGGAAGTTATTTCTTAGTTTTCCGAGTTAATGTAGAATGTTTTGTAACTTTCCATAGACTTAAATTTCTTCTTCTTTTTCTTTATTGACGTAGACACCGGTCTAGCCGAGTTTACAACAGCGCGCCAGTTGTTCTTCCTTTTCACTATTTTGCGCCGATCGGAGATTTCAAGTGTAGCCAGGTTCTTCTCCACCTGGTCTTTCCAATGGAGTGGAGGTCTTCCTCTTCCTCAGGTACTGCGTCGAATACTCTCAGAGCTGGTTTCATCCATTGGGACAACATAACCTAGCCGCTATCTCTTAATTCGCTGAACTATGTTACTGTCGTCTATATCTCATAGACCAAATCGTTTCATCGACTGCGACATTTGCCGTTGCCATAGCGCAAAGGACCATACATCTCTTTTTCTCGAAAACTCGTAACGTCGACTAATCAGATGTCGTCATCGTTCATGCTTGGCCTTTGTTCGTCTAAAGAGAAGTTTACTTCTCAATTGCCTACTCAGTCCGAAGTACCACCAGTTGGCAAGAGTTATTCTGCGTTGGATTTCGATGCTGACGTTGTTGTTGATTCTGGTTCCAAAATAGACGAAATCATCTACAACTTCGAAGTTATGACTTCAACAGCGACGTTCGAACCATGGCCCGAATTCCATTTGTTTCGCTTCTTTGTCCGACCTTGAGAAAACAGATTATTAAGGCCATTAATATTGATGACATCGGCGTCTCCCAGCAGCTGTACGCTCTTTCAGAAGATTGTACCTTCTCTATTCAACTCTGCAGCCCAAATTATTTTCTCCAGGAGTAGATGAAAGACAGAAGATAGACACCCCACAGGTAGTCGCCTTATTTGAAACCTCATTCGGTATCGATCGGCTCGGAGAGGTCCTTCCCTATCCTGACGAAGCTTTCAGTTTACACAGCCGTATTAAACTCTTTTTCTCTTTTTCGTGCTATCAAAAGCAGCTTAAAAATCAACAAAGAACTGGTGTATGTCGATCTTCTTTCCACAAGTCTTTTCCAAGATTTGGCGAATGGTGAATATCTGGTCAGCAGTAAGTCCAATCAGTTTGTCGACGGGCTTGTGGGCTTTGTTAATTTTAAGAAATATAAAGCTAGAATATCGAGTCTTTCGTACTCATTTATGCTCTACTTTAATCTTCGAAGCTGAAGCCTTAAGACTGGAGGCTAACCGCAGCCGAGCGTTAAACTGATCAAAGCGAGAAAACAATGTTGAAGATCACACAAACAATGCTCATAAGAATTTTAGAGGCCAAGTCCTTCACGACAAATAAAAACGAATGCTTTCATATGTACAACATTTACTTTCAGAGTTCATAAGTATTAGACAATCAACTGAATAAGTACAGTTATTGACCAATTAGGCCTATTTTAGACGTAACATCAAAGCCAAGGTCTATGCCGCTAATAATGCGCGACTGGAGCCGAGGCTGAGCAGGTGTACATACGCACGTCATACACCCCACTGACACGCCTAGCTGCCTAATGAACTGCGAAATTGTGCAAAGCGGCGTGTTAGGTAGTTCTTAAAAATACACGCCTACAAACACTTATACATACATCCCAACAACATATTGTGTGTAGTAAAAGTGCTGGTATTTACACTAATCTTACTAAAGGAGTCAAGCATTTATGTTTAGAAACAAAAAATGAAAACAAAGGAAAGTCACGTTAACGAAGCAGAAACAAAAATGATAAGCGACAAAATCCAAACGGACCTGGTGAGGGTAAAGATTAAACGCAAAATGATTTGGAGGTGAAGGTAAAGAAGTTTTGCGCACAGAAAGTTCTACCTTCAGTAATGATAATGCCAATTCCGAAGCGGCAACGCGTAAAGTGAAAGCATGCGAAAATAGCATGAGAACAATATTATAAAATAACGGATTTTTATCTTGCCAACGCAATCTTGTCGCACACTATTACACGTGCAAGGTCTTCGCGCCATTTGAATACATTCTCTGAGTCATTTATTTCTTGAACGCACTGCGTGCGATGCGATTGTAATGCCTCGGGCGACGACTTTCTGCTTTCACTGCGACTTACAAATACTTGGCACAGCTAAAGTGAAAGTTAAGCATCTGGCTGTGGGGTTAGAAAAAAGAGGGGATAATTTTGATTGCCATCTGTTTAGTTTGCCGCGCTTAGCTGCTGTCTTGGTCGCAGCTATTTGTTTGTTTGTTGCTTGAGTTGGCGCTAAATTTGAGCTTGCGCTGTGTAATCCTTCGAAATCATTTCAATTTATATTATGCGCTTCAGCGCGCTCTCATTTGCACCATAAACACTAATGCAAATGCTTATTCGCTGTTAATCGCATTTGCCTAGATTGCATACTAGTAGCCTGAAGATTGAAGGCTCAACAAAGTGAGGATTTCGCAAGCGTTATTTGAAAAGCTGCGCTTTAAAAACCTACGTTCAAGAAGTGGCAATTTGAATTATGCATCCCTGCAAGGCCTTCACAATTTCTTTTTTGCAATCACATTAAAGTTAAGTGAAGTAGAAGAAGGTGAAGGTGTACAAATCGACAGTGGTCTTACTGTAGGGATTAGCACATCTAAAAATTCATCAAATTATGCGCAATACAAACCAAAAAGATAAATGAAAAAAGAACAAAACCCAGTTGAGACATTATTTTTGTCAATAGGCTTTTTTGCGCAAATGAATTGCTATTCTAACGTCACTTTGTGTGGGTAAGAAAGCTTTGCGAATTCCCTTGTCTATTGTGCAAATTAAGTGTATGCAATCATTGCGGTTTACTTTCTTATATGCTCTGGGCTGCTTATCGGCCCTGACAAATGCGATTTACATTATTTTTATTTTTTTTTGTCAAGAATAAAATCACGCTTGTGACCCGCTATTAACTGTCCTTTTTAGGCCCCAAGCGATTTTAGAGTAATGCATCAAGAAATAAAGTACGTTGACTTTCACAAATTAAACCGCTCAATTTTTATCTTTGCACCGCCAAACCTTTAATGCCTTAATAGCTTCTTCTTCTTATTTACTGGCGTAGACACCGCGGTTATAGCCGAGTTGGCGACAGCGCGCCAGTCGTTTCTTCTTTTCGCCAAGTGGCGCCAATTGGAGGAAGACCGTTGGAAAGACCAGGTTAATAACACCCTTTGTATTCCCTTCCCCATATCTTCACATCATTATGGTAGATTTAAACTTTTCAGATTCAATATTCAATTCATTGATTTTTGTTTGAAAATTTAAATTTTCTAATTAAATTTTTTTCATTTTCCTTTCTTTAATATTTTATTTAATATTTTTTAATATTTAATATTTCTGAGTAGTTGCAGAGTCATGGCTTACCTGTTAAAAACACGCACACTCCACCGACGCCGACCATTAATGCAGCATTCCGAATGCATTCGCTGGTCAAATGAGATAACTTAGGGCAATACACACTCAGTACACTAATCTTGACACATTTTTAAGGCAATATATTATTTTTATCGCACACACATTGCATATATCACACAAACAAAAGGAAAGTATGAACATGAACCAAATTTTTTATATTATTATTGGACTACAGATTTCTCACTCTGCATTTTTGATAAATACTTATATTTAATTAATGAAATTGGACTCTTTTAGCTTAAAATGCTTATAATAAATTGCACAACACAGACCACAGACTGCCTTATTCTCCGTTTCACTTGAATTCACATTTCACACGCGAAAATTGCCCACTATAAACATAATAAACCGAAGACCAGTGCTTTAATGACATTTATTACTCACTTTAACATTTTTAAACTATTTGTTTAACTCATTACAGATCAAAACTCTAACTGACTTCCGTTCTTGCAATTGTTTGCTAATTATCGCGAAATTACCAAAATAAACTCTAATGTTTCGCGGTATTTACAACAGCTGACTCGAACAACAGCGAAATGCAGCAGTCACCAATAGGTGGCGCAATTTCAAGTAAGATTTGTTGAGATCGGCATGTACATTATAGGTAGAGATGTATATACATATGTATCTATGTATATGCATGTATTTACAAAATTTAAATATTATTTTGAACACATCATGAGTATTGCAATTTTTTCTAATTTATTTAAACTTAGGTTCATTTCATAATTTTTACGTGTCAAAGCCAACAGTAAAATATCCAAACAAATAGATCTACATATATCCTCAGAGGTACATACATAGCTGCCATATAAACTTATCGATCAAAATGAGGTCCTTATATTAAATATAATTTTTTTTCTTTTGACAAGTTATCTTCCCTTTGGCACAGTTTATTGTTTAAGGCAACGGTACAATCACCGAAGAATTTGTTTAGATCGGGGCATTTTGGTGCAACTGATGACGAATTTTCTTTTTTTCACATAAATAAATTAATAAGATTTTTGATATTATATGAAGTGTGGTAGCACATTTTTCATACAACAAATTTGCAAATTCGTTTAACTATAGAGCCGCATGTAAGCTTTCTCACAATCATGATGAGCCTTAACTGCATATTGCAAATCAGGTAAGCATGTATGTAAATATGATAACTTATCTCGACATAGGTTTATTGTCATTGTCTCATCACATAAGTTTATTGCCATGCAAGATATTTCAAATATATTACACAGATAACAACGGAGATTAACCATGCACAATGATGCACTTGCATGCCGGGCTAGAAACTAAAGCATTTAATACACCAAAGATTATATTCGAAGCAAACTTTCATAAAAATACTTTTAAATAAATAATGTTTACTCTAAACACGCGAGTTCTAGAAATATTGCACGAAATTGTGCAGTCCATTGCAGCGAACGCACTTTATCAATAATGCCAACACATTTGAGTTTATACTCAAAAATTACAACCTTCAAGCATAATAAACAATTAAAGCACTCTATTAGAACTATTTTTTAGAATATTCCCTTTATTTCACTATATAATTACATTTTAAACGATTAAAATACCCCCGACAACTGTTTGTGCTACTATTTATAACTTTTGGCGAATTTACTAAAAGCAAATAAACCGTTTGGCGGCATTGATAACAGCTGACTTATTTTGAAGGAAGCTTAAGTATGACCAACAGGTGGCACTCTGAAAGCTACACTTCTTTTGATCAGTATGCTTCATAAAACGGATATTTCTGCACAGAAGGAAACGTCGGTGACCATTTATAGATACATAAAATATATGTACATATATAAATGATCATTATTTTTACATACCAACATAAAGTATGCAATCAAAAATAATTCAAAATGCTACTCAATATTAATCTTATGTAAACGGGTGCTTATTCAAATTTAAAAATAATCGCTTGTCGCTGATACAACCCTGAGCTTTGTTTACATTTTTATAATTGCACGATAGGCAGTAGCAAAAATCGTAAATTGTATAAATTTCAATTGCAAGTGAAATATTGAAAATTTGTAATAATTACCTTATTAAATAAATATTTCAATAGTTAACGACGCAGTGTTAGTGTTTTGTGTTGATCTTGGAATTGCGTGCAAAAAGTAAATTGAACGTGTGAGTGCCAACGGGCAGTGAACCGACACCACTTTGTGTTTACAAATTTATAGTTTAAATATCTGAAGGGGAAGTGAATATTTCCTGATATTACAGTTCCTTAGATATTTAAGATATATTGCACTCTGAGAAATCTTATTAATAACCTCATTAACAAGTGTACAAAGAAGAAATATATACAAGGCTTGAAGAATTTCTCTGGTTTTGCTTTTAGGTTATAATATTTTGCCGCATTTTTTCAGCAAACTTGCTAGACGCCTTAGCCAAAAAGATTTAATTTCAAGGCATCGCAGCGCTCAATTTAAATTCTCTTTGTAAACTTAATAACCGTTAACAACTTTCAACAAAACTTACTTCCATGCAATTTTAAACTAGCCAAGTCTCACAAAATTTCCCGTTTAATAGCATTAATTTAAAATTATGTGTTAAAAATCGAAAAACCGAAAGAGCTCAATTCAATTACTAAGAATTTAAGCGCCAACTATCGTAAATCAATGAAAGTCATTACGAAATCAATTTGAAAATTGGCATAATGCCAGCCATTTTTATAACCGTAGATTTGTAACTGCATAAAGCTATCCGTATGTTTGTATGTATTTGCAAACGCTCAAATGACCAAATCCACACTGGTGGCATATATACGCAGACATCTACAAACATACAAACATACCTACGTCCGAAATGTCACCAACTTCGCCAATGGCAGGCGAATAACTCTTATAGCGATTTCAATTTAATTGAAGTAGCGTCAAGTGCGAAAGCCCGAAAAAGTATGCCACGAATATGCCACTTCAATACTGCGGGCGCACAACAACAATAACAAAAGTTCCAATCACAACAAATCGTAGAAAAGCAATGTGGTGAAAATTGAATGCAAATGCCGTTACCGCATTTCATTGCACATAAACACAGGCACCGGCACAGACACACACACACACAGGCGCGCAATGCCGCTTGTTGAAAGAAAAATTGAAAAGTCGGTCAGACTTGGTTTTTATAGTTTGTTGGTAGGTGTAGGGTGGTGGGGTGGTGGGTTGGTGTGCTGCCTACTTGGACGGGTTGATTGCATTGCGCTCGCGTGGTTAATGTGAAAAGTTTGATTTTTTGCAAATCAATTTCAATGTTGAATTTCAATTCGATGGTCGCCAAGAACTTGAAAAGAGGGCGACGCGCATACAAATGCGAATGGACACTAGTTCTATCTTTGTAAATATGTATGTGTATATGTATGTACATATGTATATGTAAATTTGTAGAACTGTACGCTACTTGAGCAGCGTAAAAACTGTGATTAATTGAATATACATACATATGTACATATATGCGCTTGAAGAGTAGGTAAGTGAAGATTTTTTAATTTGTTTTTTAAGTAAATGTAAGTGGATTGGTAATAAAAAAAATTTTGTTTTTTTTTTGAATATGTACATACATACTATATATGGAAAATACTCCCTAAGAGTTGTCCGGCCAATAGTTTTTTTTAACTAATCGGGGAAGAGAATGTCTTCAAAACAGTTGTATCGATCGTCTTAAAATTTTAAATTGAGATAGATTTAAGCAGAAAAACCTTCCTCACCGGCAGATACCTTTTTTCGTAGGCTCAGCAGAAGATGCTATAAATGCTTATTATTTTGACTTATTTATTAAACCTCTTCCTCTGTTTTCCTCGGTGCTTAAGTGTTTTCATCCACGACATAACCTAGCCAGCGCAGTCGTTGTTTCTTAATTCCCTGAACTATGTCAATGTCGTCAGATATCTCGAACAACTCATCGTTCCATCGACTGTGATATTCGCCGTTGCCAATACCCAAGGGACCATAAATCTTCGGCAGAACCCATAAGATGTTGTTATCGGCAATGCAGGACGGGAATAATGATTGACTCATATACTCAGTCCGAAGTATAGACTTATTCTGCGTTGGATTTCGAGGCTGAAATTGTTGTTTGTGTTAACACTGGTTTTAAGATAAACGAAATTACCTACGACTTCGAAGTTATGACTGCCAACAGTGATTCACGAGCCTAATCGCGAATGCGGCGACTGTTTGTTTGAAGCCTATGTTGTTAAGGTCTAATCAGTTTCTTGACGGCGGGCCGTATTTGAATAACTCGGTCGGCAATCCATCGACTCCCGCCGGTTTGTTGTGCTTCAAGCGAGAAATTGCTATTCGATCTTCTTCATGATCGTGCAATGTGTGTTCCATCGTCATGGATTGGGGAATCGAGTTTACCATCTCCTGGTGTTATGATTTCAGTGCCATTCAGCAGTCACTAGATCACCTCTGGGGGTTCTATAAGAGCATGCTGCGTCTTGAAACCTTTTGTTAATTCCCGATTCTTTTCGTAGAATTTTCGAACATTTCCCCTGTCGGCCAGCTTGTCAAGCTCTTCATATTTACACTCCCAATTGAATGGCGCTCAGAGAACTTTTCTCACTTACGTGAACTTCAACGCATGGCTCCATCCACCTCTATTTTTCAATAACTGGTGTAGTTACGATTCACTACTCTCCCAATGCTTAGCAAAAGGAATAGAGCTAATGGAAACTTAACTCTCTTAATGGCAGTAATAATAGCAGTTTCAAATAATATATTTATAAATTATTCACCATAAGTTTAATACTACCAAGATTATATCTCAACATGTTGCAAGTCTATTTATAAAATAAAACATATAATATTTCGCTTTACTTTTGCATGATTTATCATTGGCAAACTTTTACTTTCGCCCCCGTAAACTGTTATTCATCGAAAAGCTGCTCTACAAATAGTAATCGCTTAATTTCTGCAGAATGCGTTACGCATACGCCATGTAGCACCACTTCCTCTTAAGTCAAATTAGAAATTGTTCGTGGAATTGGTGTGCATATTCTGCAACATTTGAAGAAAACCAGGATAAAACAACAAAAACAATCAAACAGTTTTATAAAAACGGATTGACTGCGCATTTTTCGGAGAAATTTTCAAATAGCATTTTTCATTGAATTTACAATGTGCGCTGTAATGCTCACGCACGCATTCACACGCATACGAGGAATGCTTGTTTGTATTTTCTGATTAAGACACATGCTCATAAGTGCTTCTATTTGAGTCAATTTAGTGCATGCGCCGCAGTTGTTGTTGTTTTGTTGTTATTTTTGTTGCAGCTTGAAACAAATAAAGGTACACCATTCACCACTCACTTGAATGTGTATGTGTGTGTTTGTGTAAGTGTAATTTCATGCATATTGCATGCTGGCTCACACAAGTATATGCCTGATTGAGTGCACTTGACAGCAAATAAAATGGAATTGGAGGCACGACCACCACTCGCTGCTGCCAGCGCTGTTCAGGCGGAAACTTATCGAGCTAGTTGTCTGCATTTTTCATTGCTTTTATTGCTGTTCGCTGGCTTCGTATATGCGCGCTTGTTGTCATCGCCACCGCCATCGCCATCGTTGGTGTTGCCGTTGCCTCGTATCAGGATTGATTTCAAATCTGTAGTGACATTTTAATTGGCGCTTAATTCGCGCTCACCAGCTATGCAACCGGCAAACCCTTGCGCGCCTGCATGAGCAACAGCTTTGGCTGAAATAAACACCGCAGCAACTACAGCAATGCAACAACGAAAGGCATTAGTGGCGCAGGCATGGCAGCCAGCGTGGCTTGCAAGGCGTAAGCGCAGGCAGCGAAGGCAGCCAAGGACCATGTGGCAGGGCACCAGTTTGAATTGTCAGCAGCACATATGTGCGAACACACACATACATACAAGTTCTATACATACTCTTACTCCACGCGCTCGAAGTCACGCATCAATAGCGGTATATTGCAGTTGAATGCACAATCCACATGAAAACACACACACACACGCCCATAGATACACACACATGCACACATGCTTAGAAAGTGCACACAATTTCGTATTTGTTATTCTTGTCATCTCTCTATCTTGTTTTCAATTTAATTTATTTAATTTTCTAACTTGATACGCTATAAACTCAATTTGTATGCAGCTGTCACTTGGGAAAATTCAACGCAAACAAGTGAAGTCATTCAGGCAGGAATGAATACAGATTTATTTAAGAGTATTCTCATACAACTTTTTAATTGAGTTCATTGTTGAGAATGGAAATCGTGTTAATAGCTAGCGCCTGACGTGCGTAACAAAAAGCGAAAATCGGAAAGTATTTTGATATTATTTAACTACGAGAATTGCATTTTATATTTCGGGTTTTGAGAAAAAACTAAAAATTAATGATTGAAAGTCGCTTTATTGGTTTACAGATATTCCTCCCTTAAGATCTAAATATTTTGGCAAGCATTTGAAACAATTCTTGAAGCACTTTTGGCGCTTCAAAATCTTCAAAACATATCTCTTAAAGGCGTCAACCGCCTCTTTAGGTATCGAAAAAAAGTTGACCTGATATTTTATATTTTAATAACGGGACTAAACAGAAATCATTCGATACATAGTCAGGACTATACTGAAGATGATTAATTAAATCGATGTTTTAAGTTCTGAAAAATGCAGTTGTTTCAATCGATGTGTGAGAGTTTGCATTATCGCAGTGAAGAGTGATCCGTCTTCGGCGGTTGGTTTTCCTGTTTTCTTGAAAGACAACTGGCAAGCAAATGGTTGTATAGTACTCAGAATTTACTGTTCTGGGTTTTTGTAGTCGCATGGTTGCTATATGTCAAATTTTTCCAAAAATCAGGCAACCATTTGCTTGTAAGTGCTTCGTAATGGAACAGTTTTGTTGGATTCAGCTCATCTGGAAACGTGCATACAGTCGATTGCTCTGTACGTTCGGGCTCGTTCGTATAAATCCGAGATTCTTTACCTGTCACGGTTCATTAGATGTGTTTCAAAGCACCGCTATCGTATCTTTTTAATACTACTATCGACTAATCGACACGAAGATTTTGTTTACAACCAAGTGGTCATGAAATATTGAATGTATTCTGATTTCACTAAAGCCTGTTTCAAACTCACGATAGATCACATGACTATCAGGCAATATTAATTTCCAACAGCTTCAATTATTTCCGAGAAAACAACCGATTTTGGACAACCTTCACGAAATTCGTTTTGAAGTGACCTCGATTAAGTTCACCATACTATCGATAAATGCTGATCCTTGCTTCATCATCAAAAACTGAATTAAGTTCATCAATGCACTGTTGCTGCATTAAACCACGTCGAAAATTGTAAAAAATAATCGCTCGAAAATGTTCGCGATTTAATTCTATTTTTTAACCGAGATGCATATTTCAAGTTATTGTTAGCAAACCTTACTGCAAGTAAACGTTCTGAGTAAGTATAATCTCAAAAATGTCAAACTTTACGATAAAGTTGAGAGTTGCCAGGTTGCAATACCGAGAGCAGTAAGCATAACCTTTAATTTAATTTTATCGCAATAATTTGCTATCGATTCTGATTTCTGTTTTTAGATACAAAACAGTTTCGAGTCTCGATTAACTTACATATGTATTCAACATAACTGTCTTATAAATTCCGTATTACTCATACGACATGGTGTACTGTATGAAAGCTTAGTACGTTTGATGTACTACTTTAACTGCGTATAACTTTTAAGGCGATATTCTGGTTTAGAGGCATGAATTTCAAGTAATTTTGGCAGTGTCGTAAAAAATGGCAATTAATATTATCAAAATATATTTTTGTGGTAATTATTTATAAACTTTACAGGATTGCAGAAAAATATAAACTAAAAAAATTCAAAAACAAGCAGACGCTAAAGCGGGGGTGCCTACAAATTGGCACTTGACCATACCCACGGTTTAAATCCTCCTAGCAATCCGACACCAAAATAAAAAAAAAGAATTATTCACCCATAGTAACGTCGCAATGGTCTGGAACTACGTTATAGTTGGAAAAACACTTTTTCGCAAAATGGCGACTACATGGAAAATATTAGTTTTTTGTATCACTTTTTTGACGTTTCGATTTTTTTTAAACAGTAAAAAATTAAATTTAGATTATGGCTAGTAGCCTATAAGGAAGACTCTTTAAAATTTTCAAGTAAATCGGTCCAGTAGAACTTGAGAAATTGTGGTTATCGTTTTGAAAAAGACAGTTACAGTCATTGGACAGAGAAATATTACACTTTTAAAATAAGTTTTCAGTTTTTTCAAGTAAGTGAATTTTAACAATTTTCCATGTTAGGGTATGGCTTGACTTCCACAACTTATAACGGTAAGCGTATGCCGTTATCATACAATACTAACTTTTTTGTTATTACTCGTTTCACTCGCAGAGTAACGAATTTGATTGCACAATGAAATAGCACACTTTTAGTTATTTGTCAAATATTCATTATTAAATAGCAATCGTACAAAAAAGACTATCACTTTAAAAAAATTAACGTGTTTTCACAAAAAGGCTAAAATCCAACTCAGATTGCTGAAATTATGAGCTGTGTATACAACGCCATCAGTTTTGTTGAAAGTGATCTAAATTTGCTCAATAATAAAAAAATCCGGAAAACAATTGAACTTGTTATTGAGTCATCATCAGAAAAAGCAAGGCATCAGTCTTTAAATCATCGATTTTGGGCTTAACGTATCCAGTAGACTTATGCGAAGGCGTCAACTGATAGTCAGTTGTTTGGACGAATCAGTCGAAAAAACCCACTCCTATCGAAAAAAATGTAAGGGAACGAATGGACTTTGTTAAAGAACATTTAGAAAAGATCGTCAAATTTTAGAAAAGGGTTTCTGTGAGCCATTTGCCCATTGTCCTAGGTGTCAGGCGTAAAACTCCAGATACACTATAAAAACTGTTAAGCAGCGGAGGTAGCGTATTGGTCTGTTTTCCTAGTAGTGTTGGACCATTGGTAAGGATAGATGGTAGAATGGACCAATTTGCATACTTGAATATGTATGTAGGGAATTGTTCATGAAATTAAACACTTTAGTTTACTTTAATATATAAAATGATTTATTTAATGTTTTTAGTTGAAAACGTAGGGTTAAATACACAGTAATATAAGTTTAATGACCGATTACTATTATTTAAAGTGCACGTCCGTATGCTTTGGAGTTTCAAAATGAAGTGCGTATTTTTAACTGTCACTGTCGGCGTTCATTCCTATTCGTTGAGTCCGTTCAGTCAGGGTGTACGTTTAGAGTTGCATGCGTGCGCATGTCATGGTTGCAATCCCACATTCGGCCTTCCTGACCTATTCGTTCGGCTCGAACGAAGGTCTCCACCTCTTCATGAATTCGGCAATGGTGGTCGTGTAACCAGGACCCTCACCCTCGCCTACCTTCTCAACCTCATACCTATCGCGTCCTAAAACCTTCGAAATCCTATATGGACCAAAATATTTAGGCCTTAACCTAAGCCCGCTCCCATACTGAGTTC
Source organism: Bactrocera dorsalis (assembly GCF_023373825.1). Lineage (NCBI taxonomy): Eukaryota > Metazoa > Arthropoda > Insecta > Diptera > Tephritidae > Bactrocera > Bactrocera dorsalis. Next base: position 10,965,662 of record NC_064304.1, on the reverse strand, counting down.
GCTTAATGGCGACTAATTCGTCCAGTCTGTACTTTGTTGATTCCTTCCTTTTTCTGTCAAAATTTTGTTTGTTTTCCTTTTGTATCAATGCAATATTTTGTTTGGCCTGATCCCTTGTCACTTGTCGGTCTGAATCTAATTCATTCAAGGCGGCGTTTTCTATCAACTCATTTACTTCTGTCGTACCCGAAATTCTCATCTCTATGCCAGTTAAGATTTTAAATGGAGAAAACTTGGTACTACGCGTTGGTGTATTGTTAATAATTTGTTGTGCCCTATTTACGTGCCTATACCAATTCCCAGGCTCTTCTCGGCACATCTTAGAAATCATCGGTACTACAATTTGGTGCATTCGTTCAACTTGTCCATTGCCCCGAGGAACGCCTGTAGCTATTACCAAATGCTCTATACCTTCCCTAGTACAATAATTTTTAAAGAGATTTCCCGTGAACGCAGCACCTCTATCAGTTATAATACGCCGTGGATTACCGAAAACAGCGGCTTGTTTCTCGAGTCGATCAACGACTGCCTCGGCACCAGTGTTTTTAACCGGGTACAACCACACAAACTTTGAAAAAGCATCTACCGCAACAAGAATATAGTTATACGCCTTCTTTGTTTGTTCCATGGGACCGACATGATCTAAGTGAAAAGTGCTTAATGGCTGATCTTCCTTAGGTATTGGATTTAATAAACCTTCTTTCCTTCCTATCTTTGAATCTGTCATGATGCATTCGATACAACTCTTTACAATTCTAATTACTTTTGGGCCTAACTGAGGAATAAAAAATGTCTTTTGAATTGCTAACTGCGTCTTATTTGCAGAGAAATGTCCCTGTTTATGTGCCGTCCGAATTATTTCATCCTCCATCAGCGATGGGACTACTATAAGCTCTCTTATTGGATCCTTGTGTAGTAGCCCATGCTTCAAGTAGAAATCTTCGTATTCAGTCGCTTCCAAGACCTTGCACACTGCCCGAATCCATTCGTCCTGTTGCTGAGCTTGCCTCAGCCTATGCAGCAAAGAATCTTCTAACATAAGGCACGCTACTCTGCTTAACGCATCGACGTGACGCATCTTGGAGCCATTTCGGTGTTCTATTTCATAGTCAAAGTCTTGTAATAGCAACGCCCAACGAGACACTCTTAACGGAATATCCTTCTTTTTCATGGTCATTGCGAACGCATTGCAATCAGTAACGATTCTGAAATGCAACCCTAAAAGATATACTCTCCACTTCTTAAGTGCTTCAACAATCGCTAATACCTCTAACTCATACGAATGGTACTTTTCTTCTGCTGGCTTTGTCTTCCGACTCATGTACTGGATTGGGTGAAAATGCAAATCTTCGCTGTCCTTTTGTAAGAGTACACCACCATATCCATGTATCGAGGCATCCGTATGCACTTCAGTTAGAGCCTTCGGATTGTACAACCGTAACACTGGTGAACTAGCCAGAGCTGACTTTAATTGCTGCAGCGAGGCTTGCTGTTCAATCCCAAACACAAAAGCTACATCCTTACGCAATAGGTCAGACAGTGGTTTAGCGACTACTGCATACCCTTCTATGAAACGACGAAAATAAGAAGTAAGCCCTAAGAATCTTTGCACCGCTTTCTTATCCATAGGTATCGGAAAATTCCTTACTGCCTGCGTTTTTGCTTCTGATGGCCTTATTGTACCACCCTCTATAATATACCCCAGAAAATCAACGGTCGTCTTCAGGAACTGGCATTTCTCCCACTTAATCCTTATGTTATAACATGCCGCCCTGTCCAACACAGCTTACAACTTGTGTATACCCTCGTCATAACTAACAGAAGGAATTATAAGATCATCCATGTAAGTTACCACGATGCCATCCTTCACCAAGTCTCGAAACACTGCGAAAATGTATCGAGTGAACACTGCTGGAGAATTGGAAATACCAAAAGGAACATAAATGAATTCGTATTGACCTTGATGGGTCACGAATGACGTATATTTCCGCGAACCTGCCTCTATCGGCACATGGAAAAACCCGTTCCGTAAATCTAATGTTGTAAATACTTTTGCGCCTTGTAATCTCTCGATAACGTCATCTATGAGTGGCATTGGAAAATTATCCCTCATGATTTTTTCGTTCAAACGTCGGTAGTCGCAACACAGACGTTTGGTTCCGTCTTTTTTCCCCACCAATACGATCGGAGATGCATACTCGGAGACGCTAGGTTGGATTATGCCTTGCTCCATCCATTCTGCAATCTGTTTATCGACAATGCACTTATCGGAGTAGGACATTCGTCTTGGCCCTTGGAATACCGGAGCGTCATCCGTCAAACAAATTTTCATAGAAACTGGGGAATCGTGCTGCTTACTAGGCGAGTAATCACAGACAATGGCTTCTATTGTCTTTTCTTGCTCTCCCCTGAGATGCGACAGATCTACCTGTAAAGTTTTTCCTGACATTACTTCTGCGGCCATACACATATCTTCAAACTCATTAAGAACTTCTATTTTACCTTCACTTTCCTCTACTATGGGGTTTTGAACATTCGTTTCCTGCACCTTTGCTCTAAATTCTACCCCGCCTTCTTTTATAACCAAGTCAACCTGCTTTAATACACTATTCCCGATTATTGCCTCGTAAGTAAGGTCGCGTTCACGCACAACATGGAAATTGATATCCACTTTGACTCCATCTACGCTAACTTTGATTATGAAACTGCCAATAGTTGTAAGTATACTATTTCCTATTCCACGAAGGTGATTTATATCATTGGACAAATCAATCCTTCCTAACTTCATCAACACATCGTAACGCATGAGGCATAGATCGCAACCAGTGTCCAGCAATGCTGAGAACGTAAACCCGTTAATAGTTAAATCTTTGTAAACTACACTGCCAAGGGACGCCATACGCATCATTTCAAGCGTATTTACCCTTGCACCCTCGCTTTTTACCTCCGTTCTCTTCTTTGGGCACTCTGCAATACGATGCCCTGGCTGATTACACCCAAAACACTTTGATAGTCGTTGCTGTTTGCAGGTATTCGCCAAATGACCCGCTTCTCCACACCTATAACAAATTTTCCTATTGGTTCCCTGATCTTTAGTGACAGAATTATTGTTTTCACGCTTGTTTTGAAATGTACTCACGTTGGGTTGACGCCCCGAGCGAACTTTTTCATAAACAAGGATCTGAGCTTTTAATTCCTCTATCGAACTAGCCTGATACAAGTTAGCTTTGTTTGGTCTGGAATCTGGGATTCCCTCTACAAAATATTCGATGAGACTTCTTTCGTCTAGCTTTATTGGCCTACCTAAGTCCATAAGGCTATAAAGATACTCACGATAATCTTCATTTGGGCGCTTTCGCCGATTCCTAAGTGCCCGATGTACTTCGATTGACGATGTTACTACTCCAAATTCTTTTTGCAAGCATTGTTTAAGTGCACTCCAACTAGTTATGTCCCGTTGACTTCGAACGAAAATTTTCGCGGCACCCTTCAATAATTGTTTCCCGTATATAAACTTTTGTAAATCTCCCCAACGAACTGCCATGGCATTTGATTCAAAATCATCGAGCCACTCCTCGACTGAGTGTTGCCCCGTACCACTAAAAGTTGTAAGAGATTCCTCGAGATCGCGTAGAGTGAAGACCGGAGACCCAGACCCCATTGCCGAATTCATGTTGTTTTGCACTGAACTAGTTTCACTGTCTGAGCTATCCTCTTCAGCATCTACAGTCAGCCCAAAATGTTCACAAAGTCGGTCCTGTAATGTAGCTTTACGGCCATTTGTTGATAAACCCAGTGCCAACAATTTTTCCTTCAACCCGTTCACTGTCAATAAAAAAATCTGTTGCCGGTCCATGTCAACTGTTATCAAATGTAATTGGTATATAATTCAGAATACAATTTAGATATTTGATATATAATAAGTAAAAGTAAAAGTAAACCTTAAAATCTACGTTCACAAGTTTTGGTATTTATATTATAACTTGAATAATGAATTAATGCTTGTGAATTAAATTTAAGTTCAATCCAATTAAGTTTTACAATATTCTGACAACTTAGTTAGATTTTTCCGAAGTTTATAATTTTATTTATAAGTTGATTAAAATTCTTAATGGATTTTTTTTTTAAATATAAACGTAATAGTACACTTAGGTTATGTTTTCCAAAATATACAATATTAATTTCGGTATTTTTATGTTGACAAAATATTATACATTGCTTTGTACTTTTATAAAACGCTTCTCTTTTAACAATTTTTAATACACATTCTTTCTTTAAATTGCTTAACTCATACCTGTCTTCTGCTTATGTATATATACGCTTATTCTTACTGCTACTGTATTCAATCGCTGACCGCTTCAACCACTGCTTCTCTGCTTACAATTTTCTCGGGACTGTCAATCAGGTATCAAAACACGCCGCTATTATGCTGCTACGCTGCTCTCAACCGCCACACTTAAATCACCATCAACGCATCTACACTGCGCTAAACCGAACAACTTGTCAATAGTTATCATACGCTGATCTTAAATCACCACCGGCGCATATACACAGCACTGTACTGTAAAATCAGCTTTGACCACTAGCGCATCACCACAGTTACCAACTGAACTCTTTGTTCTTTGTATGCTTCACAAATACAAATCAACACTATGTCGATATACTCTACGAGAGAGTATATACTCGCTGCTCTCTTCGTCTATCGCACGACACCGTTTGACGACAGCGTCTTTTCTTGGATTAACTGTTAATTTTCGTTAGCGTTCTAACGGATTTTGTAACGGGACTGAGTAGTGACGCCACTCCACACGTACAGTTTCTTTTCTTAAAACGTTATGTGCCACAGAAATAGGCAATTTCACAGTTTTTTCACACCGCCTTACTGTAATCCAAATTTGCCGATACCACTTTATTTCAGTACTTAACTGCGTTTCACGAAATTTAACTCCTACGCAAAGTCACTTTTTGTTTTTAACTTTTACACTTTCAGCACTTTTGCTAGCCGACACTTCTGCCACGACACTTTTGCCAGTTTCTAAAACGTTTTCTTTGTTTTGGAGGAAACGGTAGAACCAAGATCGCTCCACGTCCACTCGAACAGTTTCTTCACAGTTTACACAAATTTCAAATTTTGGATTACTCGGCACTTTTGCCACTATCGACACTTTTGCCACTTTTCGACACTTTTGCCACTTTTCGACACTTTCCAGTTTCTAGAAGGTTTCTTTGTTTTGGAGGAAAAAACGGTAGAACCAAGATCGCTCCACGTCCACTCGAACAGTTTCTTCACAGTTTACACAAATTTCAAATTTTGAATTACTCGGCACTTTTGCCACTATCGACACTTTTGCCACTTCAACACGCGAAGGGATTTGCATCCCACTTCTGACACCACTTTGTAGGGAATTGTTCATGAAATTAAACACTTTAGTTTACTTTAATATATAAAATGATTTATTTAATGTTTTTAGTTGAAAACGTAGGGTTAAATACACAGTAATATAAGTTTAATGACCGATTACTATTATTTAAAGTGCACGTCCGTATGCTTTGGAGTTTCAAAATGAAGTGCGTATTTTTAACTGTCACTGTCGGCGTTCATTCCTATTCGTTGAGTCCGTTCAGTCAGGGTGTACGTTTAGAGTTGCATGCGTGCGCATGTCATGGTTGCAATCCCACATGTATATCTCAAAAGTATTGGATTTTTATGCATGTTAATGATCCAAAGCACGCAGTTAAAAGTGTAAAGAACTAACTCACTGCAGAAAGTATTGAGTTCCTGGGCAAGAACTTTGGGCTGGAATCAACGAAACATGATATGCAATACCACAAAGGAGGTGTCAAATATTAGTGAAAAGTGGAATTGTGGACACACAACAAAATACTAATATTGTAAATATTTATATAGATTTTTAATAAATTAATTTAATAACCATAGAACCGGTGTAACGTGCTATTTCTATGTCCAGACCTAAACACGCAATGTGCAACTCAATAAATTTTTTTAAGAAGTATTTTATAAAGCTTTTTCATTTTTTGTTAATAGCTCACTTTGTGTGCTGTTAATGAAAACAAATAAAATTTGTTTTCTGTTTATAATGAAAATATACGTTTTTTTATTACATTCTCAAAGTGTGCTATTTGTCTGTTCAAATCCTTCTGATTTAGTTTCTAGACTAGATTACACTCATAAAGTAATGCGTTTTTGGATTAAAACTAACAAGTCCTTTCTTATTGACCGAAAATTTTGTATTGGATTATCATTTTTTTTCAAAGTTGTAAGATTTTTCTTTGGAGACAAAAATGTATTAAAAAAGAACAAAAAAATCCATTTTAAATACAATGAGTTTTCAGGGCAAAAAATTAAGCTTCAGTGGGTGAAAGCAAAAAAAGCCAACTTTGGACACCCTGATATACACATAAAATATTAAAATAAATAAATCTTTAACTTATATCTACTAAAATTTAAATTTAAACCACAAGAGGCTGTTCAGACTTGCAACAGCATACAGTTATTTATGCATGTACAAGCATATTTACATTATTTTTTCTTTTTATTAACGCTGACTAATTTATATTTGCACATATTATTAAACACTTCATATGAGAAATTTGCATGCGTTTATGCTACACACATTAGAATATAATTCCATGTATTTGGTTGAGTCACGAATGACTAAAAATTTCCCTCACTTGCGCTTTGAAACCGATATGTGTTCCTAAGGTAAGTGAACCAACGAGAGGAGCGCATAGTCATGCAAATCAGTTGAGGTGAACAATTTCAAGTCTCGAAATACATACGTACATACATGCCAGACGATGACAACTCTGCGTTGTGATTATGTAAATTTATGCGAATCGGCGCTGGTTGCTGCTTAAACGCCGAATTCAAGAGCACAACAGTTTGCCGAAGAAGGATAAGTGGAGGGTTGTCTATGAGCAATTTTGAGCGGCTTAAATTGTAGATTTTTGGCAGACAAAAAAATTCAAGCACGCTTTGAAGAGCGCGTACAGGTATCAAGTTGCGAAGATAATGTTTGAAAATGTATCAATTTAGATAAGGATTACATGGTGTGAATTGCCGTGGCACGCGCTCAAATACATTTTGGCTGAGATTGTGGCACAAAACACTTATCAAACTGCTGTAATTATGTATGTATGTAAGTTTGTGTTTATGTATTGTGAGTAAAGCAAAGGTACGAAAGTAAGTAAGTGTTTGTGGGAGTTTTCCAGCGCCAGGTTATTGTTGTAAAGGGTGGCATAAAACACTGTTGTAATTATGTAAGTATGTAAGTTTGTATGCATGTAAGTTTGTGTGTAAAAGTGCTTGTGGGAGTTTTCAAGCGCCAGGTTATTGTTGTAAAGGGTGATTTTTTAAGAGCTTGATAACTTTTTTTAAAAAAAAAACGCATAAAATTTGCAAAATCTCATCGGTTCTTTATTTGAAACGTTAGATTGGTTCATGACATTTACTTTTTGAAGATAATTTCATTTAAATGTTGACCGCGGCTGCGTCTTAGGTGGGCCATTCGGAAAGTCCAATTTTGGGCAACTTTTTCGAGCATTTCGGCCGGAATAGCCCGAATTTCTTCGGAAATGTTGTCTTCCAAAGCTGGAATAGTTGCTGGCTTATTTCTGTAGACTTTAGACTTGACGTAGCCCCACAAAAAATAGTCTAAAGGCGTTAAATCGCATGATCTTGGTGGCCAACTTACGGGTCCATTTCTTGAGATGAATTGTTGTCCGAAGTTTTCCCTCAAAATGGCCATAGAATCGCGAGCTGTGTGGCATGTAGCGCCATCTTGTTGAAACCACATTTCAACCAAGTTCAGTTCTTCCATTTTTGGCAACAAAAAGTTTGTTAGCATCGAACGATAGCGATCGCCATTCACCGTAACGTTGCGTCCAACAGCATCTTTGAAAAAATACGGTCCAATGATTCCACCAGCGTACAAACCACACCAAACAGTGCATTTTTCGGGATGCATGGGCAGTTCTTGAACGGCTTCTGGTTGCTCTTCACCCCAAATGCGGCAATTTTGCTTATTTACGTAGCCATTCAACCAGAAATGAGCCTCATCGCTGAACAAAATTTGTCGGACGTAAAGCGCGAAACACATTTCGAACCGAACACTGATTTTGGTAATAAAATTCAATGATTTGCAAGCGTTGCTCGTTAGTAAGTCTATTCATGATGAAATGTCAAAGCATACTGAGCATCTTTCTCTTTGACACCATGTCTGAAATCCCACGTGATCTGTCAAATACTAATGCATGAAAATCCTAACCTCAAAAAAATCACCCGTTAGTTGCCAGTCAACGCTGTAACCAAAAACCAAGGCGTGCCTCTTTAAAAGCACTCTTACAGACACACACAAACCAAGCTACTTATGGAAAGCGTAGAATATGGTTAAAAATAGAAATTTGCTTTCAAATCACCACGTAGTTTGTAGGAAAAGGCAAAAACAAAAAAGCGCAAAACCACTTCCTCCTACACAAAGCTATCACGCTTAAATAGCTCCCAAGAGTCAACGTGATAAGCATGAGTTGTGCTCTTACACAGCGCAAAGTTTTCCCACGTAACGGTTTTAATGCAGTTTGTAAAGCGCTCAGGTATGCACTTGCTGGTACATTCCACTCGCCCAACTGGCTATTAACGCTAATTTGCGAACGTTTAAAGTTGTTGTCGAAGTTGTTGGCGAGCTAAATTATTACTTGAAAGTTGTGTGGAAAGAATTATCAGATGATCTTGGCCGCGGAAATAATTTATACAACCCAAAATGGCGTTTTGTAGCTGAGGTGTAACGCTTGTAAATTACTATTTTAAGCGCGACTCATCCATTTCTTTATTTTACTGCTTACACTTAACGGGATTTTTTGGCAAAAAAGCGCCTAGGAAGCTGCCAAAACTCTTTTAAGTTGGAACATGATAAGCTGTGGAACATATGCCGTTTCAGTCTTACGAAGAACAAAGGTAATGTTCCAGTATCTCATCATCGTTCTCACATACTCTTCATTTCGACAAATATACTTCTCCAATTTTTTGAAGGTGGGACCTTGGGGAGAAGTCCACTGTGATGACCCCTACAAGATTACTAAGTTTCATCTTGCTTATAAGTACTCGTATAAGTTTTTTGGATTGACCGCCATCACTTAAAGTACCATTGCTGTATGTCAGTTGTTGTTAGTGTTCCAAGGCTTGAAGTATTCCTCTAGGGCTCACTGCTTTAAACAACCTTTGAAGGAGCTTACAAATTGTGTATCTGGCTACCATCGAATGAGCGCCACCAACTCGTCTGTCTTTTCATTTTATTTTATTACATTACTTTATTACTAGTATATCATTGAGTACCCATATAATTTTTATTGAGGTTCTCACTGAGAGTGTAGTTATTGGCTCCTCGCATCACCTAACGCGAATACCTGCAGTAAAGTCGATATGAGTAGCTTTAATTGTCTCTTGAGTATTCACTAGAAGTTTAATCGATATGCTGGTTGTAGCAATATATATATATACTTATTACCTACATTTTAATTGATTACCTTTGCCTTATCATTTACTCCTACGCTTTGCTGCACCTCGACTGTCGTCGCAGTCACTAGCAGCTATCTTCACACATGCTTTCAAAATCATTGGTAACTTTAATGAATTAAACAAATCTGTCTCACGTAGATAATCAACTAATTAAATGACAGTAGAAACATAATTAAACTCCGATTACGATGAACTCATGTGTTCCTATTTTATGATCATTGGATAAGCCACTTCGAACGTGTATTGAATACCTGCAGAAAATTTGCCAAACTTAGTATGAAGTAAATAATTATATCAGCTATATATCGTTTGTTTACTGCAAGGCTCTTATAACTCGAAATATGCGGTTTTTGAGTCAATTAGACAGAAATGAACATACCTTACTCAAAAACTATTAGGAATAGCAAATAAAGCTTTATATTGCGTTCAAGTGGAAATATGAAACTTGTAGTTTCTGAGTGAGGAATTTGTATGCTGTTATTAGAAAGTAAGCGAAACTTTAAAAGCATTTATCTCAAAATATCAAATTTTGAGTTATGACAGTATTGCAGTAAGCAAAGGGTATATGAATGTATTTATGAGGGTACTCGCTTCAGTAGAGCCTTAATTACAAAACCAAATATTGTTTAGGGTTCAAAGGAAGTAGCTTTAACTAACTAAATATGCTTATTGAATATAATGCAAGGAAGCAAACTTTAACTTAGAAGAAATGGTACTGAAGTAAATTAAATGGAGATATTTAATATATATTCTACAAATATTCAAAAGTAATCAAAATGTAATTATATTGAGGGTCTGTCCGGGTTTCAGCTTCAGCGTAGGATAATATATTTAATTCCTTTCCAAGCATAATAAAATGTAGGGTCAAGGTTATAACTGTAATTAATACATATATAATACAAGTATATAGAAACAATATATACATATATGTATAAATGTGTGTAAGCTCGCACAAGCTACAAAAGTATGCGAAGAATTAGCCAATAAGTTAGCATATTTTTGGTGTAATTTCGTTTTGTTTTTATTTATCGCTTGCAATTAATGGTGAAAATGGCCAATTAATTGCATAAGTTCGCCAACTTGCAGAGGACGCAGGTGAAATTCATGCTCGGCAATTAACATTAATGGCGTTCATATCTCATGCCACAGAAGCGACGCGAAAAATGTGGCAAATTAATGCTCATATTCAAACGGACATACATATGTATGTATGTATGAAATTAATTTCAAATGCAATTGTGCCAGAAGTAACATAAAATCCTTTGCTTGGATTCGAAATTCCAAAATAAAAATTATGAACTTGCGAAACGTTTTCAATTAAGCATAAGTTAAATTCTCTGGTGAACGGTATTAGCTTGTAAAATAAAAATTTCATCAAAAAAAAAAATAATGAAAGAATTGTAGGAGGAAGATCTTTTTATTATTATAATTAAAAAATCTTTAGACAAAATAAATAATTTGTATTTTAATAAAAAAAAATTATAATAACTTTTGTTATGAAGTATGTATATATAATATTACAAGTGAATACTTCAAAGTCGACGTAAAATAGTTTCAAAATTAAATTTTAATGTTAAATTTTCTTATATTATTTTCATTTTGAATGCCCAATTGTGAGTTTCATTTTAGAGGTTAGGACAGGTTAGTTTGTTCGAAAAAGTCTATACTTTGAACTGATCAAATGTGACCCAACTGGTCTATTTAAACTAATTTAAATCGAATCGACAAAAATGTTTTTCTACTTTAATACAATCTTTATTTTGTTCTTCTGAAGTTTGATTTCTATCGATACATGTATGAAAATATCATTTCCTATGACGCGAAAGGTTGTTTGGCGATTTTTACCTTGGAAAAAAATTTAACAAGACGTTTATAGAATCGTCGTAAATGTTGATGGAGATTTTTGGGAGATCTTCTTCAAAACGAACACAAGTATTTGAATTCCAAAAACTTTCAGAGAAGGTCGTGAAGTCAACCTATCACCCTTAGTGACGATAACATCAAAAAAATTAAAAACAGTGACTCAGAATATCTCAAAATCTCTTATATAGCGACCCAAAACGTTTTGGTTAATGATTTGAGTATGAAGTGTCAATAGCAGACTCGTACGAAAAAAGGTATGCTTATTATAGAGAAGGCTCATAGAGCATTTACGATATAAAGGGTGATTTTTTTGAGGTTAGGATTTTCATGCATTAGTATTTGACAGATCACGTGGGATTTCAGACATGGTGTCAAAGAGAAAGATGCTCAGTATGCTTTGACATTTCATCATGAATAGACTTACTAACGAGCAACGCTTGCAAATCATTGAATTTTATTACCAAAATCAGTGTTCGGTTCGAAAATTTTTTATCGACAAATTTTGTTCAGCGATGAGGCTCATTTCTGGTTGAATGGCTACGTAAATAAGCAAAATTGCCGCATTTGGGGTGAAGAGCAACCAGAAGCCGTTCAAGAACTGCCCATGCATCCCGAAAAATGCACTGTTTGGTGTGGTTTGTACGCTGGTGGAATCATTGGACCGTATTTTTTCAAAGATGCTGTTGGACGCAACGTTACGGTGAATGGCGATCGCTATCGTTCGATGCTAACAAACTTTTTGTTGCCAAAAATGGAAGAACTGAACTTGGTTGACATGTGGTTTCAACAAGATGGCGCTACATGCCACACAGCTCGCGATTCTATGGCCATTTTGAGGGAAAACTTCGGACAACAATTCATCTCAAGAAATGGACCCGTAAGTTGGCCACCAAGATCATGCGATTTAACGCCTTTAGACTATTTTTTGTGGGGCTACGTCAAGTCTAAAGTCTACAGAAATAAGCCAGCAACTATTCCAGCTTTGGAAGACAACATTTCCGAAGAAATTCGGGCTATTCCGGCCGAAATGCTCGAAAAGTTGCCCAAAATTGGACTTTCCGAATGGACCACCTAAGACGCAGCCGCGGTCAACATTTAAATGAAATTATCTTCAAAAAGTAAATGTCATGAACCAATCTAACGTTTCAAATAAAGAACCGATGAGATTTTGCAAATTTTATGCGTTTTTTTTTTAAAAAAAGTTATCAAGCTCTTAAAAAATCACCCTATATATACGTTCTCTGATACCTGCATCTTTTGCAAAGATCACTTCAATTAGAGGTCGGAAAAGGGCTTAGCACATTCATTAATCGCATCATTTCTGGTGGCGAGGAGTGGGTTTATGAATATGTCGTCGAAACTGTTCAACCAACTAGCGAAAGACCCTACAAAAATGAGCCTTTTTTGAAGACAATATTAAGGAATTGTATTGAAATACTTATACGAGTACTTTTGACTCATATATTTATATTAGTTTACAGTCATTTTGCGACTGTGATGTTTGAGGCTCTTTTTAGCTAATTTTAAGGTGCTGAAACCGAAAGTGATAGCAAACATTTTTTATTGCAAGAAGAGGCGTTAGTAGTATATCACATAACGTAAAAAAGTTGTAATCCGAGTACCATTACCATTGTCGCCCGATGTGCAGAATAAAGTTTCGATAAATATATATTAAATTTTTATGAGCTAAATCTGGCTGATCCAAACTATATTAGGCCCCCTGAGTGTGTCATTGCTGCGGAATGACTACATTTCCGACGATAATGTGGAGAGGGAGGAATATCTAAGAAGCAGGAGGCTTCTAGATGATAGGGCCAGATATAGGGCATAAGACGGTTGGGACAATAGTCCTAACAATCAAATGACTTACGAGTACATCCGGCCCATTAAGTTTGTTAAGGGTAACACAGACTTCAGATTCTGTCTGATTAGAGATCTGGGAAGTATGCGATTGATTGACGTTTAGATGTTAGCGGTGTGTCGGAATGCCGAACAGTTGGGCTCGTTTGCACATGAAATTTTCAGGCGACGAAAGCTTAGATTCTTTTGTGAATGATATGTACTCGTATATGTAATGTTAGTATGGAGTTCCATTCCTGGTCATCAATCCAGAGCAATATAGAAGCTCAACTGGTAGTAGTTTCGGCTTCGAGGTCCGACCGGAAACTTAGTTCTGGAACCATGGAGAGTAAGAACCCTTGGACTTCGCTCCAGCCGGCTCATGCAGACTTGACCCAGACCCCCACTTATCCCCGGGAAGTATCGTGCTGTTAGTGGTTAAAACTCGAATGCAAGAAGAACTAACACTTGTCAATTGAATGTGGAGTTGCATAGAAACCGGACCCAAAGAACGGCAGAGGTTTTAGATGGGCTTGGAACCCTACCAAGGTGGTTAGTATGTCCATTATACTCGTACTGTACTGCCAATTGGTACTGAAAATGCCTGGCACTCTTGTTCATTACATAATATTTAGTCAAAACTATCGGCTTTCTCCAAACAAGACACCCTTTGTAAATATTTTTAGTAACTAGTAACTAGTTTCTTAGCAAAGATGTCAAAATATGTTCATTAATCTGAAATTCATAATTATACAAAATAAAATCTTTAATTTTTTTTTTAAACAGTTTATATTTATTTAGCAGCTGAATCTTGTGTGAAGTATTCCCACCTCAGTAAATTAAAGAAAAAATTCTATTTATATCCTCCAACGCAATCATTTCCCTCTAATTATCTTATTTGTATATTTTCAATTGAATTTGCCTAATTTGCACAGTGAATTTACAAAATATTTATGGCCAACTCATCTCAGGGCAACAACAAACACTTCAGTTCATCTGTCTGAATTTCGTACTGCTGCAGTTAAGTTCAATATAAATGCCCGCACGTAACTCGTAAATCGATTGAGCTTCTACTTTCTTTGCAATTTAGCTGGCATTACATTTCATTTATCACCAAGAGTTTAATCGATCAAAGGCGCGTGCCTACCACCTGATGACATGGCTCAGCCACAAGCGGAAAATTGCGAATACTAACATGCATGCACACCTGCATAAACATATACATATTTACATTTGTATTAGTAAGAGCGTATGTCGTTTGGTTGGAGGTAATGAGCTTTGGGAGTTGAGGCAAACATCGACGTCACTTGAAAAGCTTTGTGTCACAACACGAGCTGCACCGAAATTGCCAGCAAATATATACATTCATACATATAGATATCAAACAGTGTTAGTGTATAGGTGTATTCATACATATGTGTGCATTATCTATTCAAAGGTGAAATGAGAGTTGATGAAAGTGATTGAATGGCAAACACTTGAGTTTATTTACATACTCTTACGCAAAACAGCTCGCAAGCATTTTAATAAGGGCTAATCGATTAAAAAAGGAAAAGCTTTGAAAGCTTTCAGTCAATACTTTTTGCTGCTCTAAATGACAGTGAATTGCTGACATAAGTGAAGGGAAGAAAAATTAAATGCCAAAAGAATTAAAATCCAATTGTTGACAGTACAGTCCGAATTAAGAGTTTGGGTTGGCCAAATTGATAGTGGAACCCGCCTTACCGTCAATCCCAGCTTGGCCCATTTTATATCATCAGTATGCATCCACTTCAGAAATGAAACATAAGAATTTATTCCGATGGAACTCAAACCTCGATCTTCTTTTTCTATCCAGCCTTATTTAAATGGTTCCAAACGGAGTTTTCTGCAATCTCTAGATCATAGGTGCTCGATACAGTGCTTATTCGACCTCTTCTTCTTTTAGCAATTTACGACACCAAGTGCAGCCAGGTCCCTCTCCACCTGGTCTTTCCAACGGAGTGGAGGTCTCCCTCTTCCTTTGCTTCCCCCTGCGGGTACTGCATCGAATACTCTCAGAGCTCGAATGTTTTTATCCATTCGGACCTTTCTCTCGAAAACTCGTAACGCAAACTCATCAGATGTTGTCATTGTCCAAGCCTCTGCAGGTCGGTGATGACTTGTAGAATTAGGTCTTTGCTCACCGAGAGAGCACTTCTCAATTGTCTACTCAATCCGAACTAGCATCTGTTGGCAAAAGTATTATACGTTGTATTCCGAGGCTGACGTTGTTGTTGGTGCTAATGCTGGTTCCGTGATGGACAAAAATATCTACAACTGTCAACAGTGACGTGGGAGCCTAGTCGCAAGTGCGACGACTGTTTGTTTGATCACAAGTGATATTTTGTCTTGACCTCGTTAACTACCAGAGTCATTTGCTTTGCTTCCCTATCTACTCTAGAGAAAGCAGAATTAACGGCGCGGATGTTGAGGTTAATGATATCAATATCACCGGCGTACACCAGCAGTTGTCACCTTGTCAGAAACCTCGTTTGGAATCGAACTGCTCAGAGAGGTCCTTTCCGATCCTTATGGTGCTTTTGTTATTGCCTAACGTTAACACAGCCGTATTAGCTTTGCAGGATTACCAAACTCAGACATAATAGCATAAAGGCAGTTTTTTTTCGTGCTGTCAATAGCAAACTGATTTCGACGAAGATGTGGTGTATACCGATTCTCTTTTCACGGTCTTTCCTTTCGTTGGGGGCCTTTTTTACGTGGCGGGTCAAAAATCCAGCGCACAACCCTAAGGAGTGATGGTTCGCCTCCTCACTTTAGCTCTCCCTCAAACATCCGGTTCTTTGGCTACCCAGAGGATATTTGGTCAAAGACTGGAAGTCGTTTCAGGCCACTCCAAAGTGAATAGCGCTCAGAGATCTTTCCTCACTTACGAAAACTTCTACATATGACTCCATCCTCCAGATACAGATTACTAAAGCCATCTATTCGAAAATTAATGGATTTATTTTTCTCGACCTTATATATGAAATATAAAAAGGCTATAATATAAAATGCTAATATCATTCAAGCAATATTATAATTATTTATAAATGCTAATAAATACACTTTGCAAAGCACAAGTTTAAACATATCTACACCAATTCATTGAAGCCCGAAATCTACATAAATTACAAATTCTTGTCACCAATGACCAATTCGACTAAAAACTCCATGCAAATTGCCAATACATTAATTTGCATGCGCCAACAGGCGGCAAGCGGATAACGGTTCGTATTGTTTTGTACGAAGGAAGCTGACGCCGCAAAACCAGGCGCTCCAGCGCAACCCAACAGAGCGCAACAGCAATGGGAATGACACAATCAAATGCTACCCACAGCTTCACAACCAATTGAGACATACGCAAATTGCCGCGCTCCCTCACCACACGTCAGCGTCTTTCTTTGTAGGCTACCCTTCCCTCCTTCAGTCCAACCGTCCGTCCGTTCGACCGTTCTCTAGCCAAGCCACAGCACAATTATGTACATTTTACTGCTTTTAAAGCGTTTTAGCAAATGATTATGTCTGTATGTATGTATATATGTGTGGCAGTGTTACTCGCTCATTCATCGCCAATTCATTCATGCTAACCATTGTTGGCTAACCAGCCGCCCCCGCTACCACCCGCTTCGTTCGATGTGCTCGTTGGGCTTCCTGCACCGCCGCTCAGCTGGCTGCCTGTTGTGCCACACACAATTGATGCGAACCCGGACTCAGTGGCCTATTATATTAAATAAAATGCTGCAGATCTAACAATTATGAAATTGTTAAGGAGAGATTTGCATCAGAAATTTCTGACGCACACACACATATATACAAATATACATTTAGTTAAATATATATGGATTAGCGGCATGCATTCAGGCATTCCCGTTATGTGCGCTAATTGGCAGCAATCTGAAAGTTTTCGAATACGCGTCGGTTATCATATAATTGCACAACAACAACAACCATCATTTAACACGAAATGCAATGGAAATAGTTTGTCCTTCTGAAAATTAGCTGAACTGTCTACCAAAGCACCACTGACTCTATTTTAATTAATGAATTCCTGGCATAACGCTGAAATGTTTAATTTCGCATAATTTTGTATCTCCGCTTAATATTAAATACCTCTTTCGAGTAAATATGCGACGACTACGCCATAACAGCTGCTGTTTCTCTTCGTCTTTTGAGGTAGTTATGAATACGTTCAGTGGGGCCGCTGTAGGGCGGCATTATTGAACTTGTGAAAGATGAAGTGGGTTAGAACTTTCAGTTGTGACATTTAGAAAAGTAAAGGTCCGATCTCCGGAGAATTCCTTTAAGATCTCCGATGCGGGAGATCTAAAATCCGGGTCAATTCCAGTAACGTAGAACGGACTGAATGATAAAGCCCCTAAAGAGGCAAGAAACTAGTTACTTAAGTGACCCTTAACTTCCTCTCTCTTAAAGGAACTCAATTATCATGGTTATCGGCCTATATTAGCCTGTCGTTTTGATTTTCAGAATATTTCAACAATAATTGTTTTCAAATATAAAAACTCTTGTTGATTACAAGAATCGTGAAACATAAGTTTTCGTGTTTATACTCGAAACTATTCACGATGACTAGCCGTAATAAGCATGTGGATCTTAGAACAAACAGTCGTCGCACTCGCGACTATGCTCTCACGTCACTGTTGACAGTCATAACTTCGAAGTCGTAGATAATTTCGTCTATCTTGGAACCAGTATCAACACCACCAACAATGTTAGCCTGGAAATCCATTGCAGAATAACTCCTTGCAACAGGTGCTACTTTGGACTGAGTAGGGAATTGAGAAGTAAAGTCCTCTCTCGACGAACAAAAACCCAACTCTACAAGTCACTCATTATTCCCGTCCTGGTATATGGTGCAGAGGCATGGAACGATGAGCTATATGAGACATACGACGGCATTGACATAGTTGAACGAATTAAGAGACAGCGGTTGCGCTGGCTAGTTCATGTCGTCTGAATGGACGAAAACACTCCAGCTCTGAAAATATTCGCCGCAGTACCCGCCGGGGGAAGCAGATGAAGAGGAAGACCTGCACTCTGTTGGAAAAACCAGGTGGGGAAAGACCTGGCGTCGCTTGGAAACTCCAATTGGCGCCACGTAGCGTAAAGAAGAAATGACTGGCGCGCTGTTGTTAACTCGGCTATCGGCTTCGCGATTCTGTTGAAGCTTTTGGTATGGCTCAACGTCAATGGTTATTATTTAAACAAATTATACTAATATTACTGGATCAATCACTAACACCTGGTAACGTAAAATTAAGCAAATTATAACAAATTATATTTCACTGTTTCAGCGTCAGCACCTTTTCGAGTTTAGCAATTCAATCTTAGCTCTTTATTTTCATTATAACTCATTTTCATAACTCATTATTCTGGAGTTCCGGGAATCATTTTCATCTAATTGTTTACAAATATTCCCTTCTCAACTCCTCTCTCTGTGTTTACTTTCGGTATTCGGTCAACAAGGGCGTATGAGTATTATATCAAATGTTGTTGACGTCAGATTGACTACAATGATAATACTCACAGCAGCAGTGTGTGGGCAGTATTTAGGTACACTTAAGTGGAATGTGTTTAACCCTTCATATTTACTCGAGTGTTTATACATATATGTATGTATGACCCACAATTTATTTATCCATATTGGCAGAGTACTCGTGCTTGTTTGTTTGTTTATACACTTGAGTGCATATTGTTTGCTGTAACTGTTCTTTTGGCGTCATGACTTAATTTTATTATTGTGCCACTGCCATTGTTGACACTTCCATACTCATATCAATCGTTGCGCGTAGTTTGTTGAGCGATACATTGATTGCTGTTTGGTTGCTACTTGCGAACGGTGTGCTAAAAAAGTAAAGGTACAACTTTTTCGATATTTTAGAGGTATTTGAACCAAATGAAGATCAAGTTAATGTATTAACAATTGAAAAGGAAATCATTCGTGTTATTTTCCATTTCTTTGTACTTCGTATAAATCCTTATGATTTAAGTCGGTTTATAGTTCTATTTATGAATCCATATAATTCGAACAAAATTTACTATTTTACAGAATTTTTTGTACACAACTGTAGACACGTTGTTTCGCATATCTTTTCTGCGTTGAAATATTTAAGCCATCGCCGTTCTAATCACAAATGAAAGAGCAATGGTTAGATGATCAATTATTAGAATATTTTGCCATTTAGAATGTGTGCGGGAGAGTTCTTAACCGGCTATTGACTCATAAGGTTAAGCACACAGCGCAGCCTTAAAGCGAGTAGTGTTGAAAGTAGAGGGAAACAGTAACAATAATAATAAAAATTTTTTTGGGGTGTTTTGGATCTGAGATAATTATAAGCAGACAAATCTTCCTCATCGAGATACATTGTTTTCGAGGGTCCTCCTGAAGATCCTCTATAGAATCAAGGGGGTCCTAAATTTTTTTTAAAATATATCGCCTTTAAAAAAAATAACATTAAAACGCGTTCGTTCTCACTTGCAAGTGGATATAACGCCTTAATCAAAGCCTATCAAATCCCTTGACACTGTATTCTACTCTGTTTTATTTACCGTAATCGCAGAATCACTTGCTAGTACACTGTGTGCCCAGCCTTACTCATACTATGGACTTTGCTTTTGGTTACTTTATTCACTTTGGATTTGGCGTAGGAGCTCAAATGTCGCTTTCAGATTGTGTCAGTTTGTTGTGAAGGGATTGAGTTGGAGGGAAGTTTGTGTCTGCTATTGAACATGGTATCCGGTTGCATATGAATACATGTGATTCATTTTACGAACAATAGCTTTTGCTTACCTATTAGCTCACATTTGATACTGTTCGTAAAGGATTTTCAACGAGCTTCTTTCAAGGACATTGGAGTATGTATTTTCTTTTCCTCTTTCTGGGAAAGAAAACATGATAACTTTAAAGCTGTTATTAAACAACTGTATAAGCAGTCATGGCCTCATTCATTCATCATTTTAAAACTTAGCTTAATTTTCCGCGTCACTCATTCACAATATTGGCTCAGATTTTGCTATTGGTGACAATTTAATATCGAAAGAGCTCTTTAATATAACGAATACGCTCTTGGAACATTCCTGGACATTTCTGGAGCGTTCAATAACGTTTCTACCGAATCTATTTTGCATAATACAGTCCAGAGCTGGAGATCTCAGGCAGATCTAGGGTTTAACCTGGAGAAAACGGACCTGCTGGTGTTTACAAGAAAGCAAAAAATTCCTCTATGGCGGTTCCCGTCCATAAATGGTACACCGATCTATCAAGCACCGCATCAAGTACCGTGAGGAAAGCCAACAATCTCCCTCTCTCATGCACTGCTGCTACACATCTATAGTTAGACCAATTCTGCTCTACGGTGCAGTAGTATGGTAGACAGGAGTACGGAAATCCATTTACCGAAAGCCTATGGAAAGGGTTCACAGGCTTGCTGCGCTAGCAAATAAAAACACGATGGAACGAGCTACCTGGGTGCAAAACCGCAAAAGTTATGTGCAAAACAGTAGATCGGAAATACAGAAAATTCCTATCGTCACTCGACAGAAGAGATTGTAGATATTACGTCATTAAAAGAGGTGGCTTAGAGGACTCGCATGAGACAAGTTTTCGACGACTTTACGATCTTCTCTGAATACTTTGTGTCACTCAAATAATTATCTTCGTGATAAAGTAGACTCTTCAAAACACTTCCGCAACATTTTCAACCATTGCGTTTATAGGAATAGACGGATTTTTGATTTTGAGTTATATAATATTATAGAATAAGTAGAGTATTGTTACTTGTATTTAACATTACTTAAGCAAGTAATGCTCTCACTGGCCATCGGGCTTATTCAAAGCGCTTAAATCCTGTGTTAATCCTAAAGTACTCTATTTATAACAAAGTGAGCTAAAACTGGCACATACTAAGTGGGGAGCCAATTTGCATTGGCGCAAATGTGCCAAATCGTAAATCGAGCTCCGAAATGTGAGAATGTGTGAATAATGCTTTGAGTTATTTTCCAAAGTTTTACGCTACTTAAATTTTATATTATTTTTTTATACAAACACTAACACAAAACAAACTCAGTGGTAGAGACGCTACAGTAACAGACTAGTAACGAAAAATGCTGATTTACAGCTCAAATATTCGGACTGAAATCACACTATTTCAAATGTTTTTAGTCTTGTAGCTATTTCTGGAAATTTGGTTTAGAAAGGGAATATAGTTTCGTCCGCGAAGCAAAGTTAGAAAATGAATTTAGACTGTGCCAGCGTGAAACTTTTATATTTCAGGCCAAAATCTGACAGTTGACAGCTTAACATCTGCTTGTAGGAAAATCGTGTGACGACTGACTAGTTTTGCTTGTCGTTCGCACTGGTGGTAATGTGGCTTACAACTAGTTGATTTCAGTTCAGGAAAGTTCCAAACACAGTGTGTTGCCTTAAGTGACAGTGCCAAGTGGTGGCGTGGATATCATTGTGGGAAATTCAGGTTTACCATACTGAAAATCATCAACGCGCGCTGATGGCGAATTTTCCATTGCAATGAAAATTTACGAGCACTTCAAAAGAGCGAAAGCGAGCGCATAACAACGACTATCACGAGTACTATGGTCGTAAAAGCAGAAGATAATAATTTAAAGCTTCGTTAATTCGTGTTTTACTGGACTTTGTGTGCAATTTAAAAATAAACCTGTTTGCATATCACGAACTTACGTCAAGCGAAGCGTTATGTCTGTCCTTACGGTTATGAAACGTGTCACTTACATTATTTTATGAGATAAATAAATGTGTTGATGAAGTTGCCTGATTCGTTTCGGGCGTCGCATTATCAATTTATACAGCGCCTGATTGAAACACACACACACGCACACACACTTACATATCCGCATATAGACATTTAAATATATGCGTGGGCGGACGTGGCTGACCCATTTAACGACCTGCACTTATGTCCTTCCATGTACACACACACACACGCGTACTCACACTTTCGGTGGCGCAATCCGTTTACACAAGCTACCGCGGTGATCCCAAAATAAACATAAAAAGTAATAATAATTTCATAACGGTTAATTTTTTGAATAATTTATAAATTAATGCCGGCATGGCGTACACGTCGCAGCCTTCATGATTGCCATGTTGCCACAACATTGCCGCACAGACGCTCATACAGGTGTCGGACGGCACACGTCTCGCTTCAACGAGCATCAGCATCAGTTACAGCGGTGTGCAAAATAATGACAGTGCGTTGATTTGGTTTAAAACTAGTGATGATGTGAACTACAAAAGATAAGTAAGTATATAAATTTCACAGCACTCGGAAAATTAAGTCGTGAGATAAAGCATTTTGAGCTCGGTATTTTAAAAAAGGTTGCAGTTTCGTATTTTAAAGAAATCTAAAATTCTCAGAGTGCTTCCGTGTTCACTTGGGAGTGGCCAAAAACGATTCTTTTGCATATGGCTCAAGCAGCCAAAACCAAAGAACATCCGTTGAGAAGGCGAACCATCCTTCCCCAAGGCTGTGGGCTGTGTTTGGGACCCGCCAAGTAAAAAACGCTCCCAATGTGATCTAGTAACTAACGCCCAGAGCATACTAAAATTATGGAGAGAGCACTTCTCCGGCCTGCTGAACTGCAGTGAAAACATAACAGCAGGAGATGATGAACTCGTTTCCCCAAACGATGATGATGGAGCAGACTTTCCATTGCCCGACCATGAAGAAGTTCGAATAGCAATTAAGAAAAAAAAATAAATAATAACAAAAAAATATTTTATTATAAATTATTATTTTTTATATCTGAAATTTGATCGCGAAGGTAGATGAAGAAAGATTTGGAAAACTTTCTGAAGCTCCGCATCATAAATACCTTAGAAAAGGATTAATGTCAGCTTCAGCTTATATTTTTGGCGACTGCATAAAAATCTTTTATAAAAATTTTTAAAATTGACACAACTATTTGTTAGTGCTGCCATTATAAAGAACATAAATGTCTGTAAATCTCCGCTTTCAAACTTTTTAGCACAAACCTAGTGTGCGCTCAGGCTTATAAGCTCCACGTAGGTGTCCGTGTTTGCTTACACACGTATCCAAATTTATTGGGCGTAAATTTAAATCCACTTGAAAGATTTTTATTGTTTACGAAAGCGTTTTATGTGCGTCTAAATTGAATCATTATCACGCCATGGCGGCGAACTGCAAACTCTGGAGAAAATCTCGCATCCTGCGAGCATATTGAAGGCCACATGTGTGTGTGTGTGCGCGCAGTGGTATGATTTCGTATTTTTAAAATCGTCTATTCAGCGCTATAAAACGCGAAACTTGTCCATGCCACCAGCTGCCCCACATGCTCCCCGCTTATGCTCGTAGCGGCGGACCACACACTCGAATACTTTTTGGCAGTTCATTTAATGGAGGTCATAAATATATTTAGAAGAGATATAAAATTCTAGAATAGCACTTAATTAGACATTAACGGTTTGAATAGGTGAAAGATAGGTACTAAAGCGGAAATTAAAAATAATTGGATATAAATATAAAAGAAAATTTAAAGGTTAAATATTGGCTTGAATTGATTAACTCGCTTAGCACAAAGGTAAACTCGTAGAAGAAAGAGTTGATCATCAAAAGAGCTTTATTAAAATACTATCACGTGGTGGAACATTTAAATTAAATGGTTGTCGATAGGAAAATTGTATATCCATAAAGATTTTCTCTATTTCTTTAAGCTTTCGAAAAAAATATTCCCTCGATTTGATGTGTATTAAGGACAATTCCTACTATTGCGTCCTCGCTGCGCAGCCTGGAAAGGTGAGTAACCTTGTGTAAGTTACGGTACCCAACCCATCTGGGGCCTAGGGTCACGGCTAAAAGAGAGAAATCTTCAGCGGAGCCACTCGGGCATATCCAGTTTAAAGGTTCGCTGAAGTCTAATTGCAACTATTCACGAGAGGTGCGTCGGTCTTGATTGAAGCTGATCACTATATAAATGTGTCTAAAGCTTTATACAACTAGCCTAGCAAGATTTTGCGCTGGGTTTGGAACCCGCCACGTTAAAACCACTTCCAATAAAAAGGATATCGGCAGAATTCGGCCGCTACAAACAACAACAACCACATCTTATAAGTTGGCCTTAGGAGTATTCGAGAAAAGTGTTGCGGAAGATTTACGGTCTTTTGCGTAGTGGCAACGTTGAGTACCGCAGTCCATGGAACGATGAGCTGTACATGATATACGGCGACATTGACATCAAGAGACAGCGGCTGCGCTGTCATGTTGTTCGGATGGTAGAGTATACTTCAGCTTTGGAGGTTTTCAAGTCAGTAAACGCCGGAGGAAGCAGAGGAAAAGCTCCCCTCCTTTGGAGAGATCAGATGAAGAAGGACCTAGCTGCACTTAGTATCTCGAATTTGCGCCAAACAGCGAAAATAAAAAACAACTGACGCGCTGTGCTCGGCTATAACCGCATAAGCGATGTCTACGCCAGTAAAGAAGAAGAAAATTATTAGATAATGCGTAACAAAAAAATGCGGAAATGGAGCTATGTGTGCTGCTAGTTTTTATTTTTTGAAGATAAAGCAATGATTATCTTAACGTTATCAAGATAGAACAATTCCCATGGCTTCTCAGATCTAACATTTATCTCTCGTTCTTTCTAAACCCCTCAAATACCGTTAAAAAAGGATACAAAATTTACTATTTCGCAAAGTTCTTAACATGTCAACACTTTTCTTCAATTCTTTAACAAAATTACCAGCAACAATGACTACAATTTCACCAAATTAATTTCACCACTTTAGTATTGAGATAGTTTCCCATCCTTCCCGGCTACAAGGGCAACGGAGCTACACATTACAGACAGCTGCTTGCACGCAAATAAAAAAAAAACTAAGATGACAGGAAAAAAATCACACGAAAAGCTTAAAAACCTGACAAGGAATAATGAAAGCAATAAAAGCAACAAAGGCGAAATCACAAGCGGATATAATGGATGGAGATAGAGGCGAAGGGGCAGACAAAAAGCATAACAGCAGCCATAAAAACACGATGCTGCGAGCCAAGTTGGTCATGGATATACCAAAACTACTATAATGTAATCCCTGTCAGTGACAAAACTCGCTTACAACAACAATATTAATAACAAAACAACAACAAAGATATGCGAATAGTTGCTTGCAACGCTGTGAAAGGTATATTGTCGCAAGCAGAGGAAGAAATATAGAATTTTGCGGTCACTCAGGTTCTCAAGTAGCCAGTATAGCTCTGGTAAGAAGTATGTATGTATGTGTGTAAGTATATTTTGCACAACCCGTATATGCAGGTGTCTGGCGCACACTCTCGCTGGCTTGTGGTTGTTCGAAAATTTCTGAGATTTCCGACAATGTCATAAATAAGGCGTCGATAACAAAAGCGAAGAAAGCTGAAATGTAAGCGAAAATGATTACAGCTGCACAAAGTAGCAGCAAAAAAGTTACGATAAAAAAGCAAAAAAACTAGCAACAACAAATGCAACAATATCAATATACAATAGTTGAATGGTGAGTATTAGTTGTGGTAATAGACAACAAAGCCACTTGGCCATTTTTGTGCTAATGTTCTGCCACTCTTGCTTCCCACCGCATTCGTCTTTTCAAATTCAACGTCTGTAATAGCCAACGATAGTGTCACCAGCCAAGCCACCAAGCAAAGTCCATTCATTCAAATCTATCCTTTCTTCACCTTAATTTCGCCAACAACTGCTGATAGTTCGCACAACGCGCTCGCTTCATTCATGCGACAGTCTTTCAGGCAGCAGCTACTCATCTTTAAAGCCATCTCCTCCGCCAACTTCTACATTTATGCTTCAACTATCGCTTTATGCTGCTGCCTTTATCTTTGGTGTTGCGCCACAAGAGCCGTTGTGGCAGCACTTTTCAAACTGCTTGTAGACTATAGTTATCAGTGTTGATGGCATTCAAGCAGCGTTTCTAAGCACATTGTATTGTTCGTAAGCTCTCTAGCCTCCCGCACGCGTCTGTTAGTATGCGTCTTCGTCTGTGTGTCAGTATGATATTTGCAAGGTCGCTTGGCTGCTGACTGCTTGGTCGCCATTGTGCGTTTATTAAAATTGTTCATTTTTCTTCTTGTTTGTCGTGGCTGCCGCTAGGGACCTTTGGTGCGTACACAAGCGCTACACTAGACTCATAGTACCGCTATTGACGTTCGATAAGTACCGGTGAATGTACAAAATGTATGTATTTATGTTCCTCTAAGTGTTTCGGCATGTTGCCTCAGACACTTTGTTAATGACACAATAACAGCATTTTTTCTCAGACCGCAGACGAAAATCATTTTTATTTATATTTGTGCACGATATATATATACATGTATATATATTTATAAGCTTGTAATAGCCTACCGCCTAAACTAATTTGTGTGTACAACAATGCAGGTGAGCTTAGTGGGCAGTCTGTTGGTCATTGAAAATAATCACTTATACGCCCCGTTGATCGAGCATTATGCGCTGCAACTCATGTGGCTCAATTGTAAGCGTATATACGTAAGTAAATATATGTTGGTAAAATATGTATGCTAGATTAGCATTATTTTGATTAAGCAACAAATGTTGTCACAGTAATTTTATATAATATTCTCGTACATGAAGTTCAACGCATAAATATTTATTTTAATAGTTTTACATGACGATTCTAGATTTGCACGTATAATTTGTTTTGATTCGTAGAATGTGCTTAATTGTGATTTAAATGCATTTTCACTCAATATTTACAAAAAAGATTAGGAATTGTACACATAACAATCGGACTAGTTTGTAACTAGTACGGACCATTTTTAAAATATAGATGTATTTTATAATTTACTTAGTTTAGAACATATGTGATTAGCAAAGGACCATTTCGCCGTTCAAACAAGTGGAACTACAAGATAGTCTAATCCAAATGTGGAGAATTTTTTGAAATTTTTAGTCAATAAAGCATTTTTTTTTGACTTCAAGTACGCTATTCACTAAGAGGGTGCCGGTCAATATGTTTATGACTCCATTGTGAATGGCGGTCAGTGCATGTCTAAAGTTTGTTGCGTCCGAAGTCTGGTCGGCGTATTGTTTTATGTCGCCGACGTAGTTGAAGAGACAGTTCCGCTACAAGCAGGTGACCAGAAACTGCTTGGAGGGGACTACATAATGCTCCTCAACTCGTAGTATGCGGGACTTACTGTGCAGATATTCGATGGGAGTCATCAAGAGGCATCCCGTTGTAGTCCGGACTGTAGTGTTTTGACATGTATGTAGCTTCCTCGACTGCCTTTCACTGTACCTAAGCCACCATATTTGTGCGGCATAGTTAAAGACTGGAAGTAAACCTCTTTTGGAACGGAAAGTCCACGAATCATCATTTGAAATGCCTCCGCTTGATCTCGATTTACAATTATTGCCAGAAGTGATTTAAAAACGGCTGGCTCTTTTTAGAAATTAAAAAAAATATATTATGATGCGTTGCTTCAGACCAGATATTGAAGGTGAGTATTTTAAAATTAAATCAAAAAACCAACTAAAAGACTGGGAAAAATATTTTAAAAATTTAATTACTTCAATAGTAATGTTTGTTAACCATTATGTTCAGTTTTTCACCCTGTATTCCATAAAAAAAAATCTCAAAGTCGCATTTCGGACTTGTTCCACATTTGTTCAGCTTAAGTTTAGAATTATTTTGCTAAACCAAGCCATACTAAAACCTAATTTATTACATAAAACCTTAATACTATCATTTTGGGCAAAATTTTGGTAATTTCCAAATTATTTACATATTCGTTGAAAATAAAATCATTAAAACCAATATTAAACATTTCCATAATAGTTAATAACTCCTTTGCCCATATTATTTCTCCACATACTCGTACATATCTCAAATGGCAAAGCGTCTATTCATATTCCTTATACCGTTGTTTAAGCAACAAATATTTACAAATTTTTATTCACTTCTAACTAAATATAACTACCGAAATTTCCCCCTATTTGCAGCGGAAAGCTTTTTGTACTAAAAGCTCCATAAAATACAGTGGTTTAGGAATGTCAAAAATTATGTTAAAATGAAAGCAAATTCTTACTTACATGGATTATTTATTTTATTTATGGTACAGTTTTTTCTATTCGTAAGACAAAGGTGCAGAAAAATATCAAAAAATATAAAAAATAATAGTACACTTGTCAATATCCAATATATTTTTAGGTTGACAACATACTGCCTAAGAGATTAACAATTTGTTAACCTAATGTTTACTTATAAAATCTAAAAATAGGCGAGATAAATATGGATCCGACCTTCACTGCATGGGGACCAAATTTTTTTTAAAGTGAAATGCGAGAGTATGTATGAAGAAGTTAATAAGCTGGCAGACAGTGAAAATGCTCGAAAATTCTACAAAAAGATACGGCGACTAACAGAAGGTGTCAAGACTGGAGCATACTCTTGTAGAACCCCCAGAGGGAGGGAACACTTATCCAGCCTGAATGACAGTGAAAGTATAACACCAGGAGAAGGTGAATCCGATTCTCTAATCGATGACGTTGAAGCAGACGTTCCATTGCCTGACCATGAAGAAGTGCGAATAGCAATTACCCGTCTGAAGAACAACAAATCGGTGGGCCTAGGGATTACCGGCCGAGCTATTCAAATACAGTGGCGAAGAACTGATAAGGAGGATGCATTAGCTTCTTTTTAGAATATGGTCGGACGAAAGCATGGCCAACTATTGGAATTTAAGTGTGCTCCGTCCAATTCACAAAAAGTGAGACCTCACAATCTGCGCCAACTATCATGGGATAAGCCTCCTCAACATCACATATGAGGTTCTATCGAGCGTATTGTGTGAAAGATTAAAGCCCATCGTCAACAAACTGATTGGACCTTATCAGTGTGGCAAAAGAATCGGATGGGGAAGAAACTCGCGGAGCCGTTGGGCACAAAACGTGTTTTTTGACCAGGCGACTCCCTATCGCGACTTCTTCAATCTCCTGCTGAAGAAAATAATTCGAGCTGCAGAGTTTAATCGAGCAGGTACAATCTTTTATAAGAGTGTACAGCTCCTGGCGTATGCCGATGATATTGATATCATTGGCTTTAACATACGCGCCATTAGCTACAAGATACTGCAACTCAATCTCAATCATTGCGCTGCAGCACAAGACCTTCTAAAACAGACGGTGCTAGAAGAAAACATAGATGTCGCCATATTAAGCGACCAATATTATCAACGTTCGGAAAGAACTTGGTGTAAATATATAAGTGGCAAAGCAGCAATATGGGCCTGCAAGGGACAAGCCTTCACATCTCGCTCCAAAGAAACCCATAATGGCTTTACATTGGCGAATACACAAGGAATATTTTTTGTAAGCTGCTATGCTCGACCTAGTGCAACAATTAGCGAATTTGAAGATTTTCTCCTGGAGTTGTCTCTAGAAATCAGAAGCAAATCGCCAATAATAATAGCGGGAGATTTCAACGCATGGTCTACTGCTTGGGGTAGCAGAAGTACAAACCATCGTGGTCGCCTCATTTTAGAATTCTTGAGTCAAACAAACCTTATGATTATAAAAAGTGGGACACAAAATACCTTTCAAAAGGGAAATATAGGATCAATAATAGACCTAATGTTTGCTAACGACGCGCTTAGCAGGCATTCAGGCATACTCGTATAAAGTGGAAGGTGTCAGACATGTATACAAATAGCGACCACATCGCTATAATTGCCGAAGTTTCGCTCTCCCAGGAAACGGAACTCTGTCGTAGATATACTTGTCGAAAACGAAGCTGGCGGCAAAAAGACTTTGATACTGTCGTTTTTGAGAGCGTTTGGAGTGTGGCAAAGGCAAAATGTGCAATAAGCGAAAAAAGATGGAAAGGTGGTAGGAAAAAATACTGCGCGCTAATAACCCTGGATGTGAAGAATGCGTTCAACTCCGCAAAGTGGGCAAATATAATAAAAGCTCTACACGATATACACGCTCCTCAGTATCTGATATACTATCTCAGTGGAGTACCGCAAGGCTTGGCTTTAGGCCCGCTGCTATGGAACCTGATGTACGACGGGGTGTTAAGAATACCGCAATCAAAAATGTGAAAACAATCGCTTATGCGGATGACCTCATAGTGGTAGCTGTAGCTAAACATCTGGATGACCTCCGGATCAAATGCAATGACAGCATAAATGGTCTGCGCCGATGGTTTACTACCATGAGTCTAGAGCTGGCTGAGCAGAAAACAGATGTCCTGCTCATAAGCTCAAGGAAAATTGAGGAGAAAATATCGCTGACCATCGGAGAATGTGAGATTACTTCACAGCCGCACTTGAAGTATCTTGAGGTAATAGTGGACTCATGACTCAAGTTCATAGAACACTAGAAAAATGCGAAAAGTAAAGCAAATAAAATATATAATGCGTTGTCTAGAATGATGGCAAATAAAGGCTGTGTGCGTTCCAGCCGACGATGTTTAATAGCTAAGGCAATAAGTTCAGTGATCCTGTATGCGGCTCCAATATGGATACAGGCGCTAGAAACAAAATCATATGCTAGACCAATTAGCACTGTGCATAGGCTTTCAGCAATACGAGTGATAAGTACTTTCCGAACCATTTCAAATGACGCTGCTGAGGTATTAGCCAGTATGGCACCGATTGACATCCAGGGTGACGAATTCACACGAATATATAACTTAGCAGAGACGTCTACCACAGCAAAAAGAGAAGAGAGAATAAAAAGGATTGCAATGTGGCAGCAGCGGTGGCAAACTTCATGCAAAGGACGGTGGACCTACCTACTGATTTCGGGCATACACTCGTGGATAGGTAGTAAACATGGAGACCTGGATTTCCACCTTACCCAAATACTCAGTGGGCATGGTTGCTTCAGAAGCTATCTATTCAAATATCGTCATGACTTTAGTCAATACAGAGTGTATAGAAGACTCTGAACACGTGTTCTTTTATTGCCCACGGGTTTCAAGTATAAGGGAAATGTTGAAACCACCCTGGAAGGTAGTATCACGGTGGAAAAATTGACTGCACATATGTGTGAGTCCTCTGTAAAGTGGAAAGCTGTCAGCAGAGCGGCAAATCTAATTATGACAAAGTTGAGACAGATTAGGCGTCAGTCAGTCCGTGCAATAGAGGAGACTTAAACGTATTCTTCTCTCCCATGAAGTAATACTTTGTCCAGTGAGGTGGGAGTAGGTTACGTATGGCGGATTAAAGTCCCGCACTCCGGCTTTCGATGCTTCCTCCTACTTCCGCCAAAAACCTACTGACTTCAGTGAGTGTTTAAGGCGCCTAGAGTAAAATTAAAAAAAAAAAAAAACGATTTATTTTGACAGATTATACTTTAAAAATAAAATATGGAAATTTTTAGTTGATATCTTAAGTAGTTTTTCAGTTACAGCCCCCTCAACTTGACGAAACTCGTGATTCGAGGTAGCTCCCGAAACTTTATGTATATATTTACATTTATGAAATGACCAGATACAGAGAAGAAACATATTTCATATCTATTTAATTCCAAGAATATATATATACTATATACATAGTTTGTGTCGGTTCGCTTGTTGAATATATCCAAAAATAAGTTAGAAGGTCTAATGAAACCTCAACTGTAGGTGAATATACTTTCAATTATAGGATATGCACCTTTTACACTAGTTCTGGTTCGAGTTTATTGCAATTACAAAGAAGAGTTATGATACTCAGTGTGCGCTTTATAACTGTAAGAGTGTAAATTAGCTATAGACATGCAACAGGGTCTAGGCGCAAGAAATAAAAAAAATAAATAAGCTTCAAATCAACAATTTTAGCAAAACACTAACTACATACTACATATTGGCTGTTTGTTTATTACTCATACGCAGTGGCTTCACGAACACTGAAATGCTGCTTAAAGAGCACTTAGCAACGCTCCTACACTCAAGGCGCCCTACGAAATTTATTGAACCAGCGGGAAAATACAAACGAAAGGCACCTTTTTAGTACAACAGTTGACGGTTTCGTTGCTGGTTTAGTTTTTATATTTCATTGAATATTTCTTAGTAAAATATTGTTAAGTAAAATTAAAACATATATTTCAAAACTGTGTGTTTGTAACGAAACAAACAAAGTGCAAATTAAAGCAGAAGAAATGAGCTTAACTAAAATCTACCTACGTTATTACCCACCAGGTGAGTACAATATCGAAGCTTCTTCATTTCATTTAAGCAAACCTTCGGTTTGTAGGTTTGGCGCTCAACTGTCGCAACGCCGATGGCAAGGAAACGCTGCATCACATAGATTTGCTCAACTTAAAAGCGAAGTATGTGGCTGAAAAAATATTAAAAATATACATATAAATTATAATTGAAATTTTAACCGCAGCACACGCGTGGAGAGTGTGATCAAAACCATTACAAACGATTTACAAAACTCTCAGGCAGGAAGTGAAAGTATTTACAGCCCTGCAGCACCAGCTTTCGCGGCTGGCGTCGGTGATAAACAACCAAAACAGATATTGAGCTCACCACCAGCTGACGAGAAAAACACAACAACTGAAACGCACTTTCTACAACAAATTATCGAGAACTACACGGATCCGCTGCGGCAGGCCATTGCGAAATTGCAACGCAAACTGTTGGAGCCCACACAGAAGAAATTCTATTCGCAACGACGTGTGGCGCACCTGTTGCCACTGACCAACATCTGTTTCGATAGAAGCGGTACGCGCTGCTTGACCGGCAGTTACGACCGCATTTGTCGCATTATCAATACGCACGACGCCGTGGAGGAGCAACTACTGAAGGGACACGATAATGTTGTCTTCTCCGTTGCCTTTAATCAGCCAAAATGGTATATCTTACATGACGCTTGTCCTCTTAAGTTAATTAACTTAACGCTACTTGCATTTCGACAGCGACAAGGTGGTCACCGGTTCGTTCGATGGCACGGCGCGTGTGTGGCAAGCTTCGAATGGCCAATCGCTGTGCACGCTGTACGGTCACACAGCCGAACTGGTGATGGCCGAATTCGATCCCATACAATCGAGTGTCATTGCCACCGCTTCCATGGATGGTAGCGCGCGCTTATTTGACATCGAGACGGCCTTTGAGCTACAGCAGTTGCGTCAACACGGCGCCGAGGTGATTGTGAGTCGCTTCAGTCGCTGTGGCAATATGTTGGTCACCGCATCCTTTGACAGCACCGCTGCCATTTGGGACATACGTAGCGGCTGGTAGTTTATGAATTTCATGGTATTTTCACAAAGATCCCATTTATTTTTGTTTAAATATTTACGATGCAGCCTCAGCGCACAATTGCGCGGTCACACTGCTGAACTAAGTAACTGTGTGTGGAATTTCTCCTGTGATCGCATTGCCACGGCTTCGCTAGACAGCACCGCCCAACTATGGGATGTACGTCGCCTGAATGTGCCGTTACACAAGATAACGGGGCATCGCGAGGAGGTGCTGGACGTTTGTTTCGACTCGACCGGTTCTCGGTTGGCCACATGTAGCAGCGACTGTACGGCACGCGTGTGGGACGTACGTGGCGATTTAGTGCAGCTCTCCGTTATGGAGGGTCATAAAGATGAGGTGTCAAAGGTAAAGTGTTGGCTGCTGTTATTTTCTCGTTTCTTACACTAAAACGGTTTGCTTGCAGGTTTGCTTTAGTCCACCAGGTTCACTACTCATGACGGCTTCTGCCGATAACACGGCGCGCCTATGGTTTACAGAGTCCGGTCAGTGTTCACAGGTTTTAAGCGGCCACGATTCGGAAGTATTCTCGTGCGCATTTAGCTATGCAGGCGACATTATAGTCACGGCTTCGAAAGACAACACTTGTCGCTTGTGGAGATGATACGACTGGTATACGGTGGCTTTTAATGACTTGGATTGAAGTGATGTGGCTTATAATTACTAGAAAGTCAGTGTTATTCTATGCCTTCGTTGTTTTTAAGTTTATTTGTTGTTTAGGAAATGATGTTAACATTTATTACACAATTCCTAGCATTATGCAACATGAAATAAATATAAAGGTGGAGCTTTGTATGACGTCTGAACTCGTCATTACATAAGAGATGAAAAAAACAGTAATCTGGATTCTTGGTTTCATTAAAAATAAATTCTTAATAGTTGTATCCATTAACGATTTTGATCGGGCCTTAAAGATTTTTGATGCCAATCCCTCATGATGTATACTTATATTCAGTTGAAGGACCTTCTGTAGCCAGAATAGCCATTATCTTTTGATTCCCCCGCACTAAGTTGACGTCGATATATAGTATATAATTTTTTATGGAAGATTATCCGTTATCAATAACTAGGAATTTTTAAATATTACGAAGTATTTTTGTACATAAGCTTTGGAAATCAGATGAAAACTAGTAGAAAAATTTAAAAGATAGTAGATACATATCCCTTTCTCTCCTACAATTGACCCACACTATTAGGATCCTACCAGTCTCTGGACGGTGGTATGGAGGCTCGATGTTGTTACCAACGTTTTATGTACCATATGTATAAAGACCCAGATAAGCACCCGCAAATCAAAATTCTGTTGTTATCATTAGCGCTAGTATACAAGTAATCTTACATAATCAGGATTTTATACTTATACTGATTAGGTGCCATAATACTTTTAACGGGCCAGGTAGGTAGGTAGGAGTGCAGCCGTTATATTTTGGGCTCAATTAGCAATAGCTGTTTGGTGTTTGATGGCTTCCAAGTGTTCTGTGTCGGATCTGCGATCGAGCTGGGCATTCACAGAGAAAGTGGAAAATTGTTTCCTAGTAGGGAAACTAGTTCGCAGCGTCGGCAGAGGTTGTTGTTGGGCATACCCATTTTGAACGCATGTTCTCTAAATGGCCAATGCCCTGTTATGGTAGCAATTAGTCTGTAGGTACTTTTCTTAGACCTATTTAATAAGTCGTTCTTTTCTTCTCATATATTGGCCACATCTATTTAGTTATATTGCATTTTGTTATATCTTTCAATCTGCTATTTGCTATTTCCTAATTGTTGAAATTGTATATTGAGCTCTCTACTGATCGATCCCAGCGGGCTTGGTATTAACTCTGCCCCGGATTCGTTTAGGTAAGCTCCTGCCTTTGCCAACTCGTCTTCTTTTTCATTGCGCAATCCTTAGCACATTTGCAGAGTTTGTCGTCAAAAGGATTCTCATCCGAGGCTATTTTGATTTTTTCATTAGGTGTGTTTTTTACATGGGTCCCAAAACCTGATTGGGGATCTCATTGCATCGTATGGACCATGTATTGAAGTGTTTGGTCTATATATATGTATTTTGTGGGACTGTTTAGGCGTGGAAATAAATTTATTCAAAATAGGTTTTCTTAAGAAAACAGTGAGTTTAATCATAAAAACTTGTGTACTAGAGTAAATTTTGTCCACATACGCATGGCTTTTAGCTTATATTTAAATGTATTCATCCTTAAATGTCTAGACCGGCCTAATAAAGAATCGCGAAAGCCTATAAGCATGTAGATGCACGTCTTCGATTCGCCACACTCTTCTCCCTGATTCAACTCATCATGCATTAAAAACTACAAACTGGCATAAAATCATGAACCTTAACTATCCCAAATATGCTGAATCCAAGATAACTATTATATGATATATTGCAATGATTAACCACACACATTGATAAGTTGAAATGACCAATAATGACAATTCCCATGACAGCCGGTTCTACGCATCGGAATTTATCCGAAAAAGAGCTGTTTTTTTGGCGATCTAACCCCGTTTGGATCGGTGAGTACTGCTAATAAGTTGAAATGAAATACCAAAAAAGTTTTTTTTACATATAATCTTTGTATTTTAGTTATCATTCATTTATTAACATTCACTACAAACACGTGTGTGTATCTTCTTATTACCACTTCTTTTGTTGTTTTTGTTTATTTACTTCTTTTTTTGTTTTACTCACTTACAACTTATTACCATATTTTTACGTTTTTTATTTTTTATTTTATTATTCTTTCATTAATTAAGCTTCTCAACTAATTTTATACTTTTTATACTCAGATTACAAATACGTACACAGTATATATGTGTGTATGTATGTAAGTAGTTGTTGTTGACAGTATGTGGAAAATTGTAAAATCTTATTTGTGTGTTTTTGCTTTTGTTTTTGTTTTTTTTTATATTATTTTCTTCTTTCTTTAACTTAGTTTGTTGGATTTTTTGTAGGATGTGTGTTTAATCGCCAAAAATTCAGTTACTTGTAAACCGTTATTTTCTCGTTTAGGTCGTATATAGTATAAAAGTAAAACGAATTAAAAAGTAAAAATAAAGTAAATATGTAAATGTGCTTTTAAAACAGTTTTGAAATTTTGCATTCGTTTCAAATTGGTGGGCAGCTCGCGGCAAGCGATAGGAAAAACGATCGGCCAATACAATTATATGAAGATGGTTGGCTTCCTCGTTTTGCTGTTGATAATAACTATAGGCGCACAAGCACGGCCAAGCTCTCTTACCAGTCTGCAGCGCTCCGCATGGCGTGGCGGTCGCGGTGGTGTTGTGTGGTTGTGCGTTATACTTTACACCGGTGTAATAACAAAACTGAAACACCTTTTTTACAATGCTTCTTCCAAGTAGCTGCACATGCAGCCATTTTGAGCTGGTAGTTTTGTTATTTTTGCTACTGCAAATTATAGTTCCTATTACTACTCCAAAGCTGATTTACTTATTTCATGTTAACATACAAACAAACATATAACAGTGACTTATTTACGGTATAGGTTTTTGTACACAAAACGTCACTAGAACTTAGGTGTTCATCGAATGGCTGCTTATATGAATGTATTCAGGACATAATGTTTGAGTAGATTCGTATGCGTGAGTGTGTGGACACACCGTTGGTGTTATGTATAGGCAGGTGTTTAGACGGAAGCGGCAATATGTTGCGTTTTAAAGATGAATTTGGCTGCATACTCTAACGCACATAAGCAATCAGAGCAACGCTTCAGTAGAATTGGTTCACCATAAGTGTGTGTGTGTATGTGTATTTAGGTTTGGTTGTTGTAATGTTCCAGCTTTCTCCTCAAAGTAACGAAAAACTTAGTGTTGTTGACTGCGCTCGCTTTTGTGAACTGCCGCAAAATGTTTGTGTCGGTGTGCGTGGTACCTATATGAGAACCTACCGGGCTCACAGGTTTTAGGCCACTCTCATCGAGCTAGCCCAGGCTTTATAGCTTCACAACAAGTCTGTAAATTTGTATATGTAACTTTTTAACCCTAAACTTGGTTGTTCCGTATTATTTGTTTACGTGTGTTTCTGGCTTTTTGCTGCAGTAATTTTCCATTTTTTTCTTTCTCTCAGTGTATTATTTGTTTTATTCCTGTTTTTTGTATTTAATTATTTCTTCTATTTGGTTACTTCAGTTAAATTTGCACTTTATCAAAGTTATAACCGATTTGTTTTTGTTTTTTTTTTAATTATTTTGTTTTGTTATTACTTTTTTTTGAGGTGGTTCAATGAGAAGGACTCTGTAAGTACACATATTGAGAAGAGAAGATAATAGAAAGAACATACAAATATTGGAATTTAAAAATATTGTAGCAATTGATTGATGAGCTTTGCAAGAATATTAGCGGAATAATAAAGATGGTGATGATGTAGATATTATTGTGAAGTAGAGTGTGCACAAAATTATAATAAAAAAAATACAAAATTTAAATAAATTAAATATATTATATATGAATTGGAAACAAAAAATATAATTATTTTTAAACAAAAAAAACTTAATAAAAAAAATTATAAAAAAATATATATTCAAATAATTCAAAAATGTTAAAAAATAAAAATTTAAAAATAAATACATTAACAAAAATATATAAAAATGCCAAGCATTTAATTAAGTATTTAAAAAAATATATTGTTTAGCAATAGCATTTTTTCAAATATTAAAAACAAAAAAAAAAAATTGATTTAAAAAAAATTGTGCACAAAATTATAATAAAAAAATACAAAATTTAAATAAATTAAATATATTATATATGAATTGGAAACAAAAAATATAATTATTTTTAAACAAAAAAACTTAATAAAAAAATTATAAAAAAATATATATAAATTTTAAAAACAATAATAAAAAATAAATTAATTACTTAAAAAAAAAATTAAATAAAAAAAAATTTATTAATTAGCATTTTTTTCAAAAACTAAAACAAAAATTTATAAAAATTAAAAAAAAAATAATAAAAAAAAATAATAAAAAAAAAAATTAAAATAATAAAAAAATAAATGAAAATAATAAATATGCGATCAAAGGCAAGAGCAAGGAATTATGAATAACATTTAATCACACATATATTTTGCCAATATCTTTGTGGTACATTGAAATAAAAATAGAGTTGCGTGTAAAACAAAACATTTATTGACTCATTCATATGGACATGCACACATTCGGGTTGCTTTTCGCATGCGTATTGTTGTAAGCAAGGATTTCACCGCCTCATACATAACAACGCATCATACATAAATGAAAACTGCAACTTATTTTTTATTTTGGTTGAAATTGAAAAATTGCGCAATATTTTTTTACAACAATTTTTTATGGCATAACTTAAACCAGTTGATAATATTCATTACACTAGAAGAAAAAAGGAAATATATGTTCATGTTAAAAGTGAGTGCAAAGTAGGCGAGCAGATAAAATATACTATATGTAGATATGTAGGGAAATATATGAAAATGTGTTATGCCTATTTAGAATACAATAGCGTTAGTGATGTGCGTGTAAAGGTTAGTAAACTTAATATTAATGCGTTATATTTGAAATAAAGCATTTAAGCGAAGCATTAAATATTTATGAATTTAATAAACTAAGGGTGAATAAATAGCCAATAAAATAGTTATA